>NC_053026.1:336028675-336328675 GCF_003073215.2 Triticum urartu
GTGATCGGGCAGGAGGACCATGCGTTGAACTTTGGGGCGACTGGCTCCATCGCATATACGTCCCGTAACGCACGCTTCTGCTCCCTCTTGGGGATGTGGGTTGCGTATATCATGTTCACCGTCCGCACTTGCGGGGGAAATCCCTTCTGTCCACCGTTGTTCGGCGGCCTGGGCTCCTCCTCGTTGTCGCTATATAGCCCCTTGTCTTTGTTTTCGGCTCTTAACTTGCCTGCCTGCTTGAACACCCAACAATCCGTGTTGGTGTGATTGGCTGGCTTTTCCGGGGTGCCATGTATCTGGCACAAGTGGTCGAGTATTCGGTCCAAACTGGACGGGCCCTGAGTATTTCTTTTGAAAGGCTTTTTCCGTTGACCGGATTTGTAGCCTCGGAATCCGGCATTAACTGCCGTATCCTCGTTGCTGTCGCTATTAACGTGGCGCTTTTGTTTGTTCCGACGCGACCTATCGCTTTTGTCCTTGGTACTCAAATTACCAGGGTTCTTGGTTAAATTGTTGCTGCGAGCTAGCCAGTTGTCTTCTCCCGCGCAAAAGCGGGTCATGAGTGTCGTGAGGGCTGCCATAGATTTCGTCTTTTCCTGTCCCAGGTGCCGAGCAAGCCACTCATCACGGATATTATGCTTGAAGGCCGCTAAGGCCTCTGCATCCGGACAGTCGACTATCTGGTTTTTCTTTGTTAGGAACTGTGTCCAGAATTGCCTGGCCGATTCCTCTGGCTGCTGAATTATGTGGCTTAGGTCATCGGCGTCCGGTGGTCGCACATAAGTGCCCTGGAAGTTGTCAAGGAATGCGGCTTCCAGGTCCTCCCAAGAACCGATTGAGTTTGCTGGCAAGCTGTTAAGCCAATGCCGGGCCGGTCCCTTAAGTTTGAGTGGGAGGTATTTGATGGCGTGTAGATCATCACCGCGGGCCATGTGGATATGAAGGAGATAATCCTCGATCCATACCGCAGGATCTGTTGTGCCATCGTACGATTCGATGTTTACGGGTTTGAAGCCCTCAGGGATTTTATGATCCATTACTTCATCTGTGAAGCATAGTGGGTGTGCGGTGCCTCTGTATTGGGCTATATCACGACGCAGCTCGAAGGAGCTTTGTCTGTTGAGTTCGGCCCGGCCGGATTTATTGCATCTGGAGTGACGATCACCGTCACGTGCCGTGGGGCGTCTACGCGATCTATAGATCGATCTTGTTTGCCTTGCCTTGTCCTCCAGTATGTCGCGCAGGTCGGGCGCATTGTCCCGTGCCTTAGTATGCTTGACGCGGCGTCGGGGCATGGCTTGAGTGGAGGGCCAAGAGGCCTCTCTGTCGCGGCCACAAGGTGGCCGGTCGGCCATGTCATGCGCTGGTGATGTAGGTGCTTCCTCCTCTAGTCGGGGTAGCAGCCTGCACTTTGGGTAACTCTTGGAGGGGCGTTCGAGTTCATACTCTTCGGCCGCAAGGACTTCAGTCCATCTGTCAGCTAGCAAATCCTGATCAGCTCTAAATGTTGCTGCTTTTTCTTGAGGCTGCTTGTCGTGGCCATAAGCCTGCGTTTAAAACGCTCTTGTTCGGCGAGATCCTCTGGCACGACGAACTCGTCGTCGTCGAGGCTTGCCTCGTCTTCGGAGGGAGGCGTATAATTATCGTCCTCAACCTCTTGGTCCGCCGCCCTCTTGTGAGGGCTGGCTTCTCTGTCCTCCTGTGCTGAATCTTGCTGGAGGGGGTGTTCTTCGGTGCTATTCGGAGTAGTATTATCTCCCGTGCCGGAATCACCAATTTTGCTTTGGCGGGATTTAGAGCGGCGCCGCTGACACCAGCGCTTGGGCTGTTTCTTAGAGGTATCGTCCCCCGCTGTTCCATCGCCATCTCCAACCTTTGGAGTGTCCACCATATATATGTCATATGACGAGGTGGCCTTCCAGCACCCTACAGGTGTTGGTTCTTGTTCATCTCCTGCATCGTCGTCCATGCCGTCGATGTCTTCGGAGTCGAAGTCAAGCATGTCGGTTAAGTCGTCGACAATGGCTACGAAGTGGGTGGTGGGTGGGTTTTGAATTTCTTCATCGTCCGTATCCCAACCTTGCTGACTGTAGTCCGGCCAGGGCTCTCCTGATAAAGAGAGAGACTTTAGAGAATTCAGGATGTTGCCGAAGGGCGAGTGCTGAAAGATGTCCGCGGCGGTGAACTCCATTATCGGCGCCCAATCGGATTCGATCGGCAGGGGCGCGGGGGGCTCGGAGTTCGGAGAGGAATCCGGCTCCTCGGAGTCACGGGCCATACGGAGTGCGGGGCTGGAGTTCGGCTCGATCGCCTCTGAGATCGCAGCCCCTGAGGCAGCGTCCAACCGCTGATCCTCGATCGGCGCAGTAGGCTCCGAATCAATGGTCGGAACCGATGTGTGTGCGGCCTCCAAGGCGCTGTTCTACGGCAGAGCTATATCATGCCCATCGAGACAGTGCGGCGCGCTTGGCTGTGGCTCGAATCTGTCGAAGATCAAGTCCCCACGGATGTCAGCCGTGTAGTTTAGGCTTCCAAACCTGACCTGATGGCCAGGGGCGTAGCTTTTGATCTGCTCAAGGTGGCCAAGTGAATTGGCCCGCAGTGTGAAGCCGCCGAAGACGAAGATCTGTCCGGGGAGAAAAGTCTCACCCTGGACTGCATCGTTGTTGATGATCGAAGGAGCCATCAGGCCTAAAAGCGACGACACAAAGGAACTCTCAATGAAAGCACCAATGTCGGTGTCAAAACTGGCGGATCTCGGGTAGGGGGTCCCGAACTGTGCGTCTAGGCTGGATGGTAACAGGAGGCAAGGAACACGATGTTTTACCCAGGTTCGGGCCCTCTTGATGGAGGTAAAACCCTACGTCCTGCTTGATTAATATTGATGATATGGGTAGTACAAGAGTAGATCTACCATGAGATCAAGGAGGCTAAACCCTAAACGCTAGCCTATGGTATGATTGTTGTATGATGAAGTTGTCCTGCGGACTAAAACCCTCCGGTTTATATAGGCACCGGAGAGGGTTAGGGTTACACAAAGTCGGTTACAATGGTAGGAGATCTTGAATATCCGCATCGCCAAGCTTGCCTTCCACGCCAAGGAAAGTCCCATCCGGACATGGGACGAAGTCTTCAACCTTGTATCTTCATAGTCCTGGAATCCGGCTGAAGGTATAGTTCGGCTACCCGAACACCCCCTAATCCAGGACTCCCTCAGTAGCCCCTGAAGGAGCCATCAAGCCTAATGGAGATGACACAGAGGAACTCTCAATGAAAGCACCAATGTCGGTGTCAAAACCGGCGGATCTCGGGTAGGGGGTCCTGAACTGTGCGTCTAAGGCGGATGGTAACAGGAGGCAGGGGACACGATGTTTTACCCAGGTTCGGGCCCTCTTGATGGAGGTAAAAGCCTACGTCCTGCTTGATTACTCTTGATAATATCAGTAGTACAAGAGTTGATCTACCACGAGATCAGAGAGGCTAAACCCTAAAAGCTAGCCTATGGTATGATTGTTTGTTGTCCTACGGACTAAAAACCCTCCGGTTTATATAGACACCGGAGGGGGCTAGGGTTACCAAAGGTCGGTTACAAAGAAGGAGATATACATATCCGTATTGCCTAGCTTGCCTTCCATGCCAAGGAAAGTCCCATCCGGACACGGGACGAAGTCTTCAACCTTGTATCTTCATAGTCCTGGAATCCGGCTGAAGGTATAGTCCGGCTACCGGAACACCCCCTAATCCAGGACTCCCTCAGTCATCCCCGGCAAGGATCTTTTCGGGGGTCTGGTGGCCTTCCTTGGCAAGGATCTTGCCGAGGATCGTCGTCTTCTAATCTGATCTTGAATATGTCTTCACAAATATTCACATGCCACCACAGGGGTGCCTTCCCAAGACCTGGCCCCACGCTGATGATGGTACTGGGGGCCGTGGACTCAAGGGTGGCTCGCTCTGTTGGTGCGGCGCGAGCTGTCCCGGCAAGAGTCTTGTCGGGGCTGCTGAGGCCACCCGGCAAGGGTCTTGCCAGGGGAACTTGCTTCGTCTCTCTGCTCTTTGTGGTCTTGGCCTTGGTGTTGCTTTGATTGTCTTGGGCTTCGATCTTACCTTGGCTCACCTCCCTCGTTCTGCTTGGTGTGGCCGTGAGCGCGGCTCTGACTACCCGTGCACAGGAAAAGGGGTACAAAGATGTGCCCCTATTTTTGTACACCGACATAAACGCCACAGCAAAACAAGTCCATAACTGAAACCACTTCAGAAGGTCTCAAGAAACAATATCCTGGGTACCCATAATGCTGGCAAGATGCTTAGCAAGCTTATTAACTTTCTCTTGTTTGGCGCTTAAATCCTCCAACACTTGTTGTTGCACTAGGAAGTATGCATCTGAATTCCGCAGGGACTTCCTCAGTCCTTCGGCTTCCCGTCGCATAACATCTTACCGATGTCTTTCAACTTGAAGTTGTGACTCAAGAAGCCGAACTAATTCAGGCAGCAAGTTTGAAGAGCTGGTGCCAGCAGTAGTAGACAGTAACTCGAACACTAAATCAAGACATGACTTTGGGGTTGTCTCAGTGTCTTCAATATAGTTTTTATTAGCTTTCTTGGAGACCAACAGGGATGCCTCACTATCTTGAACCTTATTTGCATTACTTCCTTTACCATTGCATAACGGGGTATTCTTCTCCAATATTTTATCCGCGTTCTAAAAGAGAAACAAACAAACAAACAAACACATCACAGGTTTACAATGTAGTATATGAAACTCTTTTTGGTAAACCAGTTCAGTAGTAAGGTGGACAGGATAACAGCATGAAACAAACATATATCTATGTAGTATGGTCACTGTATGGTCTATATCATTCTAGTTTATGTTGCCAAATCAAGATAGATATAGTTCGAATCATATCTATTTAAGACAAAGCAGCATAGACAGAATATAAGTGTGGGAAACTACACAGCAATAACAACACTTGTAATGTGCATAGCATGAGAACATAATTGTTTATTCAATTGAAACTGAAATCAACATAGAGCAAGTTACAACAACAAACACGTTAAAGAAACAGGTTTAAAACATACCTGTTGCACCATTGGAGTTTCAA
Organism: Triticum urartu; assembly: GCF_003073215.2. Taxonomy (NCBI): domain Eukaryota; kingdom Viridiplantae; phylum Streptophyta; class Magnoliopsida; order Poales; family Poaceae; genus Triticum; species Triticum urartu. The sequence goes on from NC_053026.1 coordinate 336,033,775, forward strand.
TTGCATCCTTCAAATTTGAAATTAGTTGGTATGAGTAAATACAGTGATGCAAGAGAAAAGTATTATGAACCATAGCTATGGAACCTGACCAGAGAACAATTCTTCTTCTGCTTTAAGCGTTGACTTGGGGTTCGGAGTGGTGGTCCTCGTGCTTTAGGCACTGCAGTTGCCTTACTAACTGCTGGTGTTCGGGTGCTCTGTGGTGGAGACAGTGCTGTGTCAACTGGAACTGGGTTACTATCTGCTCGGGTTGGGGTTAGAAGGGGTGTAGCTCGTTCTTTATCCAACTGGGTAGGGGTACAATCTGCGTGAGTCTGGGTTATGTGTGGTGGGGCTGGTTCTTGGGCAAGTACAACCGTGGTTCTATCTGCATCGACAGGTAGCACGATCTTTTTAGAAGACCGTGTTTTTACACCCCACAGATACTGCCATCACCCCCTCCAATTGAAATGGCTGATAAACAAGAAAAGTAATTGAATGTATAGACATTGTAAGAGATAGGTGCAATGGATAGTAGGGAAGAAAACATGGCATGAAATAATTCACATTTATGTTGTCTAACCAAACAGAATAGCAGGACAAAATTTCACATATATGATGGCTAATTAAACAGGATAGCATGACACAATTTCACATGTATGATGGCTAACTAAATAGGATAGAATGACATACTTAAAAATATGATGACTATGTAAATAGGATGAGATGATATAACTATATTATGTCTTTAGAAAATGGGTTGGCATGCCATAATTCAGATACATGATGTCTATGTAAACATCTTGGCATGATATAATTCAAATATATGATTTATATACTAAGCTAGTGAGCAGAGGGCAATCGCATATATGATGTGTCAACTAAGGAGATGACATTCAATATTGTGTATATGATGTAAAAACTAAGCATTGCAATACAACATATGCATGATATGAGTAATATAACCCTGCCAAGTTTGACCATACACCTCAGGGGATAATAGGACTGGTCATCTGCCTCTGAATCCTCCTCTGAAGAGCCATCTGTAACCAGCAAGATATCTGCTTTAGCAGGTAGCATTGTCTGCTCTGAAGACCTTGTTTTCACTCCGGATTTCTCCATCACCAATTCAAATGGCTGATGCATAGGAAGAGTAGTTGAATATACAAACATTGTCGACAAATGCAATGAGAAATACAAAAAAAGGATAGCATGATATAATTCAAATATATGACGCTTGGCTAAACAGCATAGCATGCATAATTCACATATATAATGCCTTGCAACAAGATAGCATTGCATAATTCACATATATAATGTCTTGCAACAAGATGGCATCGCATAATTCAAATATATGGTAATTAGACACTAAACAGGTGGCATTCACACAAAGCATGTCTAAACTAAGCAAATGACATAGCAATGCAAGATACCATACGAACGATATGAGCAACATAACCCTGCCAAGTTAGAGCATGCACATCGGGGGGGAATAGGACTGGTCATCTATCTCTGAATCCTCCTCTGAGGAGCTATCCGTAACCAGCAAGACATGCGCTTCGTCAGATAGCATTGTCTACTCTGGAGACCTTGTTTCCACTTCAGATTTTTCCATGACCGTGCCGAATGGTTGATGCACGGGAAGAGTAATTGAATGTACTAAATTTTTTGACAAATTTAACATGTAATAAAAAAATTATGGCATGATATAATTCACATATAAGATGACTGGCTAACCAGGGTGGCATTGCAAAATTCACATATATGATGCCTGGCTAAACAAGATGGCATTACATGATTCACATATACGATAAAGAAACTAAACAGATGACATTGACACAAAGCATGTCTAAACTAAGCAGATGACATATTTGATGTATACAGTAAGCAATGCAAGGCACATATGCATGATATTACCAACATCAGCATGCCAAGTTAGAGTGAAGACCTCAGGGGGTAAATAGGAGTGGTCTTCTCCTTCTGAATCCCCCCAGAACAGTTATCTTCCTCTTGATTATGATCCAAAATTGGTGGAGGGGGGCTGCCTTTGCGCCCACCATGGAGCGACATCTGCATGAAATTTTATTGCCACGCAAGGCTCGTCTCTTTTGCTCTACATGTTCAGTTCCATTGTGTACAATAACTAACATGCATAGGAATAAAACATAGTGAGATTATGTAAGGAGTGCATGCACAAATCCAGAGTGATGGTAGCAAACTGTGGATAGACCCAAAACCAATGACGGCAGGCAGATAATAGCTTTACTTATAGATAATGGCTCCTTTAATGTCTGTTTGCACCCAACATGAAACTCATAGTAGACACCCGAGATTAACCAGATAGTAGACAGATAGTACTGATTGCTGCCCCAATATGTACCCCACAATCATTTAAAAACTCAAGTTTCAGCATTAGTTTGGACCTGACTCGGAGTCTAATAGGTGAACACGATGATAAAGTAGCATGCCATTATATTAAGCGATGCATAACGTAAGCAGACACGGAAGAGTGCGACCTCTCTTGCGGACCCGTGTAGTCCTCAAGGTCATCTTCTCAATTGATGATGGTAATGCAGTCGTCATGGCTGCCAGCAGCGGGGAAGAAGATCTTAGGCGGTGAAAGACAGTCTAGAGAGCGGATCCCTGCTGTGGTGAACCCTTCCGTCGCTGGAGCAGCCGAGCTGGGGTGGAACACAGCGCACCAGGAGTGCTACCTCTTGAGCATGCATTGGTTTCCCTTGAAGAGGAAAGGGTGATGCAGCAAAGTAGCGTAAGTATTTCCCTTAGTTTTTCAGAACCAAGGTATCAATCTAGTAGGAGACTACACGCAAGTCGCCTAGTACCTGCACAAACAAACAAGAACCTCGCAACCAATGCGATAAAGGGGTTGTCAATCCCTTCACGGTCACTTACGAAAGTGAGATCTGATAAAGATAATAAGATAAATATTTTTGGTATTTTTGTTGTATAGATTGGAAAGTAAAGATTGCAAAATAAATAGTAAAGTAGAATTGTAGATCGGAAACTTATGTGATGTAAAGTAGACCCGGGGCCATAGGTTTCACTAGTGGCTTCTCTCAAGATAGCACATATTACGGTGGGTGAACAAATTACTGCCGAGCAATTGATAGAAAAGCGCATAGTTATGATGATATCTAGGCATGATCATGAACATAGGCATCACGTCCGTGTCAGGTAGACCGAAACGATTCTGCATACTATTACTCCACACATCGACCGCTATCCACCATGCATCTAGAGTATTAAGTTCATAAGAACAGCGTAACGCATTAGGCAAGGTGACATGATGTAGAGGGATAAACTCAAGCAATATGATATAAACCCCATCTTTTTATCCTCGATGACAACAATACAATATGTGTCGGTTCCCTTTCTGTCACTGGGATCGAGCACCGCAAGACTGAACCCAAAGCTAAGCACTTCTCCCATTGCAAGAAAGATCAATCTAGTAGGCCAAACCAAACTGATAATTCAAAGAGACTTGCAAAGATATAAATCATGCATATAAGAATTCAGAGAAGAATCAAATATTGTTCATAGATAATCTTAATCATAAACCCACAATTCATCGAATCTCGGCAAACACACCGCAAAAAGAATTACATCGAATAGATCTCCAAGAACATCGAGGAGAACTTTGCATTGAGATCCAAAGAGAGAGAAGAAGCCATCTAGCTAATAACTATGGACCCGAAGGTCTGTGGTAAACTACTCACACATCATTGGAGAGGCTATGGTGTTGATGTAGAAGCCCTCCGTGATCAAATCCTCCTCCGGAAGATCACCGGAAAAGGTCCCCAAATGGGATCTCACGGGTACAAAAGGTTACGGCGGTGGAAAAGTGGTTTCGTGGCTCCCCTGGATGTTTTCAGGGTATAAGAGTATATATAGGCAAAAGAAGTAGGTCGGTGGAGCTGTGACGGGCCCACGAGGGTGGGGGCGCGCATGGCCTCCCTAGGCGCGCCGCCCTACCTCATGGTCACCTCGCTGCTTCCTTGACGTCCACTCCAAGTCTCCTGGATTGCGTTTGTTCCAAAAAAAGATCCTTGCGAAGGTTTCATTCCGTTTGGATTCCGTTTGATATTCCTCTTCTGCGAAACACTGAAATAGGCAAAAAAAACAACAATTTGCACTAGGCCTTCGGTTAATAGGTTAGTCCCACAAATAATATAAAAGTGCATAATAAATCCCATTAAACATCCAAACAGATAATATAATAGCATGGAACAATCAAAAATTATTGATACGTTGGAGAAGTATCAAGCATCCCCAAGCTTAATTCTTGCTCGTCCTCGAGTAGGTAAATGATAAAAACAGAATTTTTGATGTGGAATGCTACCTAACATAATTTTCAATGTATTTCTTTTTATTGCGGCATGAATGTTTAGATCCGAAAGATTCTAGACAGAAGTTTAATATTTACATAAAAATAATAATACTTCAAGCAATGCTAACCAAGCAATCATGTCTTATCAAAATAACATATCCAAAGAAAGCTTATCCCTACAAAATCATATAGTTTGGACATGCTTCATTTTCTTCACACAAAATGATCCCATCATGCACAACCCCAATGACAAGCCAAGCAATTATTTCATACTTTAGCCTTTTCGAACTCTTTCAACTTTCACGCAATATATGAGCGCGAGCCATGGACATAGTACTATGGGTGGAATAGAATATGATGATGGAGGTTGTGTGAGAAGACAAAAAGGGAGAAAGTCTCACATTGACGCGGCTAATCGACGGGCTATGGAGATGCCCATCAATTGATGTCAATGCAAGGAGTAGGGATTGCCATGCAACGGATGCACTAGAGCTATAAATATATGAAAGCTCAACAAAAGAAACTAAGTGGGTGTGCATCCAACTTGCTTGCTCACGAAGACCTAGGGAATTTTGAGGAAGCCCAGTATTGGAATATACAAGCCAAGTTCTATAATGAAAAATTCCCACTAGTATATGAAAGTGACAACATAAGAGACTCTCTATCATGAAGATCATGGTGCTACTTTGAAGCACAAGTGTGGAAAATGGATAGTAACATTGCCCCTTCTCTCTTTTTCTCTCATTTTTTTCTTTGGCCTCACTTTTTTTATGGCCTTTATTTTTTTCCGAAGAACTTTCCTCACATGGGACAATGCTCTAATAATGAAAATCATCACACTTTTATTTACTTACAACTCAAGAATTACAACTCGATACTTAGAACAAAATATGACTCTATGTGAATGCCTCCGGCGGTGTACCGGGATATGCAATGAATCAAGAGTGACATGTATGGAAGAATTATGAAGGTGGCTTTGCCACAAATATGATGTCAAATACATGATCATGCAAGGCAATATGACAATGATGGAGCGTGTCATAATAAACAGAATGGTGGAAAGTTGCATGGCAATATATCTCGGAATGGCTATGGAAATGCCATAATAGGTAGGTATGGTGGCTGTTTTGAGGAAGATATAAGGAGGCTTATGTGAGATAGAGCGTATCATATCACGGGGTTTGGATGCACCGGCGAAGTATGCACCAACTCTCAAGGTGAGAAAGGGCAATGCACGGTACCAAAGAGGCTAGCAATGATGGAAGGGTGAGAATGAGTATAATCCATGGACTCAACATTAGTCATAAAGAACTCACATACTTATTGCAAAAATCTAGAAGTCATCAAAACCAAGCACTACACGCATGCTCCTAGGGGGATAGATTGGTAGGAAAAGACCATCGCTCGTCCCCGACCGCCACTCATAAGGAAAGCAATCAAAGAACACCCCATGCTTCAAATTTGTCACACAACTTTTACCATACATGCATTCTACGGGACTTGCCAACTTCAACACAAGTATTTCTAAATTCCACAATTACTCAACTAGCACAAATCTAATATTACCATCTTTATATCTCAAAACAACTATCAATTATCAAGCTTCTCATAACATTTAATGCACTCTATATGGAATTTTTATTATACCCATCTTGGATGCCTATCATATTAGGACTAATTTCATAACCAAAGCAAATTACCATGCTGTTCTAAAAGAATCTCAAAATAATATAAGTGAAGCATGAGATATCAATAATTTCTATAAAATAAAACCACCACCGTGCTCTAAAAAGATATAGGTGAAGCACTAGAGCAAAATTATCTAGCTCAAAAGATATAAGTGAAGCATATAGAGTATTCTAATAAATTCCGATTCATGTGTGTGTCTCCCAAAAGGTGCGTACATCAAGGATGATTGTGGTAAACTAAAAAGCAAAGACTCAAATCATACAAGACGCTCCAAGCAAAACACATATCATGTGGTGAATAGAAATATAGCCTCAAGTAAAGTTACCGATATATGAAGACGAAATAGGGGATGCCTTCCGGGGCATCCCCAAGCTTAGGCTTTTGGTTGTACTTGAATTTTACCTTGGGGTGCCTTGGTAATCCCCAAGATTAGGCACTTGTCACTCCTTGTTCCAAAATTCATCAAATCTTTACCCAAAAACTTGAAAACTTCACAACACAAAACTCAATAGAAAATCTCATGAGCTCCGTTAGTATAAGAAAACAAATCACCACCTTAAGGTACTGTAATAAACTCATTCTTTATTTATTTTGGTGTTAAAACTACTGTATTCCAACTTCTCTATGGTTCATACCCCCCGATACTAGCCATAGATTCATCAAAATAAGCAAACAACACACGAGAAACAGAATCTGTCAAAAACAGAACAGTCTATAGTAATCTGTAGGTTTCGAATACTTCTGTAACTCAAAAAATCCTGAGACATTAGTACATCCTAGATAATTTTTATATTGATCTACTTCAATTGGAATCAGTATTTTATCGCTCTCTGTTAAAAATGAAAATTATTCTCGTGAGCGCATACTTTCTGTTTTTTCAGCAAGATCAAATAACAATCATCCAAGAAGATCCTAAAGGCTTTACTTGGCACAAACACTAATTAAAACATAAAAACACAATCATCACAGAAGATAGATGGTTTATTTATTACTAAACAGAAAAAAAGCAAGGAACAAAAATGCAATTGGGTTGCCTCCCAACAAGCGCTATCGTTTAACGTCCCTATCTAGGCATAAAAAACAAGAATAGATCTAGGTATTGTCATCTTTGGTATGGAGTCCATATGTGGCTCTCATAATAGATTCATAAGGTAATTTAATTTTGTTTCTAGGAAAGTGTTCCATGCCTTTCCTTAACAGAAATTGTAATCTAATATTTCCTTCTTTCATGTCAATAATTGCACCAATCGTTCTAAGGAAATGTCTACCAAGAATAATAGGACATGTAGGATTGCAATCTATATCAAGAACAATGAAATATCTGGGCACATAATTCCTATTTGCAACAATAAGAACATCATTAATCCTTCCCATAGGTTTCTTAATGATGGACTCCACAAGATGCAAATTTAAAGAACAATCATCAAATTCACGAAAACCTAACACATCACACAAAGATTTTGGAATCGTGGAAACACTAGCACCCAAATCACATAAACCACGGCATTCATGATCTTTAATATTAATTTTAATAGTAGGTTCCCACTCATCATAAAGTTTTCTTGGAATAGAAACTTCTAATTCAAGTTTTTCTTCATGGGATTGCATTAAAGCATCAACGATATGTTTAGTAAAAGCTTTGTTTTGATCATAAGCATGAGGAGAATTTAGCACGGATTGGAACAAGGAAATACAATCTATCAAAGAGAAATTATCATAATTAAATTCCTTTAAATCCAAAATAGTGGGTTCATTTCTATGTAAAGTTTTGACCTCTTCAATCCCACTTTTACCTATTTTTGCATCAAGATCTGAAAACTCTGAATCATTGGGACGCCTTCTAACTAAAGTTGACTCATATCCAGTCCCATCTTTATTAAGATTCATATTGGAAAATAAGGATTTAATAGGAGACACACAAATCACTCTTAGATCTTCATCATTATTATCATGAAAACTAGAATAACACGCCTTCACAAAGCAATCTTTTTTAGCACGCATCCTAGTTGTTCTTTATTTGCACTCATCAGTGGAAATTCTCATGGCTTTGAGAGACTCATTGATATCATGCTTAGGTGGAATAGATCTAAGTTTCAAAGAATCAACATCAAGAGAAATTCTATCCATGTTCCTAGCCAACTCATCAATCTTAAGCATTTTTTCTTCAAGCAAAGCATTGAAATTCTTTTGCGAATTCATAAATTCTTTAACACTAGTCTCAAAATCAGAGGGCATCTTATTAAAATTTCCATAAGAGTTGTTGTAGGAATTACCATAATTATTAGAGGAATTACTAGGAAACAGCCTAGAATTAAAATTTCCTCTATACGCGGTGTTACCAAATTGTTCCTACCAACAAAATTCACATCCATAGATTCATTATTATTCTCAATCAAAGTGGACAAAGGCATATCATTAGGATCAGAAGAAGCATTCTTATTAGTAAACAATTTCATAAGTTCATCCATCTTTCCACTCAAAACATTAATCTCTTCAATCGCATGAACTTTTTTATTAGTAGATCTTTCGATGTGCCATTGAGAATAATTAACCATAATATTATCTAGGAGTTTAGTAGCTTGTCCTAAAGTGATTTCCATAAAAGTGCCTCCCATGGCCGAATCTAAAAGATTTCTAGAAGCAAAATTTAGTCCACCATAAAAATTCTGTATAATCATCCATAAATTCAAACCATGTGTAGGGCAATTACGATCATTAATTTTATCCTCTCCCAAATTTGTGCAACATGCTCATGATCAAGTTGCTTAAAGTTCATAATATCGTTTCTAAGAGAGATGATCTTAGCAGGAGGAGAAATACTTAGAGATAAAAGCATCTTTGCACTTATTCCATGAATCAATACTATTTTTAGGCAAAGAAGAGAACCGAGTTTTAGCACGATCTCTAAGCGAAAACAGAAATAGCTTCAATTTAACAATATCATTATCCACATCTTTCTTCTTTTGCATATCACATAAATCAACAAAGCTGTTTAGATGGGTAGCGGCATCTTCACTAGGAAGGCCAGCAAATTGATCTTTCATGACAAGATTCATCAAAGCAGTATTAATTTCACAATATTCAGCATCGGTAAGAGGAGCAATCGGAGTGCTAATAAAATCATTATTGTTGGTATTGGAAAAGTCACATAATTTAGTATTATCTTGAGCCATCATGACAAACAATCAATCCAACAAACAGTCACACAAGAGGCAAGCGAAAGAAGGCGAACGAAAAAAGGGCGAACATAAAAGGGGCGAATAAAATGACAAGGGTGAAGTGGGGGAGAGTAAAATGAGAGGCAAATGGCAAATAATGTAATGCGAGGGATAAGAATTTGTGATGGGTACTTGGTATCTTGACTTGGCATAGATCTCCCCGACAACGGCGCCAGAAATCCTTCTTGCTACCTCTTGAGCATGCGTTGGTTTTCCCTTGAAGAGGAAAGGGTGATGCAGCAAAGTAGCGTAAGTATTTCCCTCAGTTTTTGAGAACCAAGGTATCAATCCAGTAGAAGACCACACGCAAGTCGCCTAGTACCTGCACAAACAAACAAGAACCTCGCAACCAACGCGATAAAGGGGTTGTCAATCCCTTCATGGTCACTTATGAAAGTGAGATCTGATAAAGATAATAGGATATTTTTTTGGTATTTTTGTTTTATAGATTGGAAAGTAAAGATTGCAAAATAAATAGTGAACTAGAATTGTAGATCGGAAACTTATATGATGTAAAGTAGACCCGGGGGCCATAGGTTTCACTATTGGCTTCTCTCAAGATAGCATGTATTACGATGGGTGAACAAATTACTGTCGAGCAATTGATAGAAAAGCGCATAGTTATGATGATGTCTAGGCATCACGTCCGTGTCAAGTAGACCGAAACAATTCTGCATCTACTACTATTACTCCACACAGCGACCGCTATCCATCTTGCATCTAGAGTATTAAGTTCATAAGAACAGAGTAACGCATTAGGAAAGATGACATGATGTAGAGGGATAAACTCAAGCAATATGATATAAACCCCATCTTTTTATCCTCGATGGCAACAATACAATACGTGTCGGTTCCCTTTCTGTCACTGGGATCGAGCACCGCAAGATTGAACCCAAAGCTAAGCACTTATCCCATTGCAAGAAAGATCAATCTAGTAGGCCAAACCAAACTGATAATTCAAAGAGACTTGCAAAGATATCAAATCATGCATATAAGAATTCAGAGAAGAATCAAATATTGTTCATAGATAATCTTAATCATAAACCCACAATTCATCGGATCTCGGCAAACACACCGCAAAAAGAATTACATCGAATAGATCTCCAAGAACATCGAGGAGAACTTTGTATTGAGATCCAAAGAGAGAGAAGAAGCCATCTAGCTAATAACTATGGACCCAAAGGTCTGTGGTAAACTACTCACACATCATCAGAGAGGCTATGGTGTTGATGTAGAAGCCTTTAGTGATCGAATCCCCCTCCGGCAGATCGCCGGAAAAGGTCCCTAGATGGGATCTCACGGGTACAGAAGGTTGTGGCGGTGGAAAAGTGGTTCCGTGGCTCCCCTGGATGTGTTCATGGTATAAGAGTATATATAGGCGAAAGAAGTAGGTCGGTGGAGCTGCGAGGGGCCCACGAGGGTGGGGGGCATGCCTGGCCCCCTGGGATCGCCGCCCTACCTCGTGGCCGCCTCGCTTCTTCCTTGACGTCCACTCCAAGTCTCCTGGATTGCGTTTGTTCCAAAAAAGATCCTCGCGAAGGTTTCATTCCGTTTGATATTCCTTTTGTGCGAAACACTAAAATAGGCAAAAAAACAACAATTTGCACCAGCCTTCGTTTAATAGGTTAGTCCCAAAAATAATATAAAAGTGCATAATAAAGCCCATTAAACATCCAAACTGATAATATAATAGCATGGAACAATAAAAAATTTATAGATACGTTGGAGACGTATCAAGGAGCAGGACAAACCACACAAGGTTTTTTCTTTGACACATATCTGTAACAGAAGTAATTGTGTAAGGGCTTGTTTGAATTTGAGGATTCTAACAATGCAGGGATAGGAAATAGACAGGAATAGGATAGGAATGCATGTGCAAAGCAGATAATTTAAAAACAAAGGATGTCTGCCAATCTGGGTGTTTGATTCATAAGAATTGGAAGATCACAGGATGCAAAGAAGCATGGTGAGATTAAGTCAAACCACAAGTGTACAACCTCTTTGGCGAAGCCATGTCGATCTCAGCGTGATTGGGTTGGTCGGTGAGGATGCTCCGGCTGACTTGGCTATCGGAGGAGGGGAAGAAGATCTTAGGCGTCAGGAGATGGAGCCCGGGGTACTGCTCTGCTGTGATGGAGGGTTTCGTCGTGGGAGCAGCTCCGGTGAGTTGTACGACGCCGAGGCTGAAGCAGGACAAGAGAGACAACGTTAACCTGAGTGGAATTTTAATAGCATCTCCAACATCGGGAGGGGTCTGGCGTACCGCAAAATGGAGGAAACGGGCCTCCTACGGTGGAAACGGGGTTCTATTGATCGAGAGGGGTGTGGCGTACCGCAAAACAGAGGAAACGGACTTGTGTTAGAGCGCTACGGTCGAAACGCGGGTCATGTTCATTGGGAGGGGTGTGGCGTACCGCAAACGGGACTCCATGGGATACTGTTCATCTCCACCGTCGACCTCCTCCAACCTCCATGGGCTACTGTTCATCCACCATCGACCTCCTCCAGCCTCCACCTGCGACTGTTCATCCACCGGCTCCTGTTCATCCAGCCTCCACCGGCTACTATTCAACCAGCCCTCTCCACGGGGTCCTGTTCAACCAACCTCCATGGGTACTGTTCATCCAGCCCTCCACCGGCTACTGTTCAACCGGCCCTCCACTGGCTACTGTTCATCTAGCCCTCCAGGGGGTCCTGTTCATCCAGCCCTCCACGGGGTCCTGTTCCTTGTAACATCCCGAATTTTCAATTTGGAATGTTATACAATAGATCATCTTTGCATATCATATTTTATTGCATTTTCGTTGATCCTAGAAATTTCACGCAACTCAAGGACCCTCGGAGAGAGTTGGGGATTTCGTTATTTTCATATTTGAGTTTTCTCAAATTTTGAAAATAGGATCATTTGATTCTATTTATTTTATCTTCAATTATTTCTATTATAAAAATATGAGAGAGGGAATAAAATGACTTTCCCAAAATAAAGAAATATTGAGGATTTAATAATAAAATCAAATACGATTTTATTTTGGTTTTATTTGCTATTTTATTTAAATTTAGGAAAAATGCGCGTTTTTCAAAATTGCATTTAGGCCCCCAAATAAATGTTCATCCTGTGCGGCTTGATTTTAGAAGCCGGGGAAATTTTATTTTGGGATTTTTGGAGTCCGTTTAGTAGTTCTTTTGTTTGTTTTTCTACGCATAATATTTAAAAAATAATAAAAAGAGTCCGAACCGACCTACGGGCCGTGTCCGGCCAGGACTCCCTGGCCGAGGCCTTTTTATAGCACGCCCCGGGGGCCCGAGCAGCCCAAAGTCGCCGCCGCCCCAACCCTAACCCTAAGCCACCGCCGCCGCCTGCTGCCGCCGCCATCCGTCACCGCCGCCGGAACCCGCCGCCGCCGAAGAGGTCGACTTCGTCGCCGCCGCCGGTTTTCCTCGAAAAACCGTCCGGTTTATTTTCGGTTTTTTTTAGTTTCCGTATTTTTAGTAGATCGGTTTTTTCGGTTTAGTTTAATTAGCGAGCGTTCGCTCGTTCGTTCGTTTTTACGAACGTGTTCATCGTTTAGATCCAGATAACGAACGTTCGTTCGTTAATCTGTTCGTCATTTTTCTTTTTCTCGGATTTATTCCGTGATTTTTCTGATCGCGATTTCTGATCCGATGTTCGTTCTAGTATAACTTTTCGCTCGTTTATCGGAATCACGAGATTCAAGCGCCTGGAGTTTCGTCTCGAAACCCCTTTCCGTTTAACCAACTCAAACAAGTTTTTGCCTCTGTAAAATTTTACCTAGATCTAGATTAGTAAACAAAGCTTGTTTCTTTTGCCGTTTGTCTTTCGTTGCTTCGTTCGATTTGATTCTTTTTGCCAACCGAAGTTCTTAAATTGAACTTTCTGGTTAGATCTTTTATTTGAGTTTTACTTGTGCATTAGTTGAGTACTTATTGTATGCTTGTTTGTTTGCGATAGAGTACCCGGAGTGTGCCGCTTGCTACTTCGAATCGCTAGGTTTTGCGGATCATCAGCAAGGCAAGTAACACTTTGATCATACTTCATATTACCCAGTTTTTATTGCATTAGCTCAATCCTCACACAATGCGTGATTAGGATCTAATTAAATTGTGGGTTTGGAAAGTAGATGAGGTAGTACCTATTACTTGTTATTATCAAACCTTTGGGAGTTACTCCAACATTTGCTTATTATGCCATGCTATACTAGTAGACGTGGATTGAGTGAGTGTATCCATGACAGATGTGAGTTTGATAAATTAATGGTTCATCTAAGGTGGCAACTTAAATACACATCTGGGTGGATTGAGGCACCTGGGTATTCCAGCGATTGCCTGTTTTTCTTTTGGACCGCCACCCAGGCTCAAAGGGATCATGAGATTATTCATACTAGAAACTTCTGTGTGCAGCCACAAGCTACTATGGGCTCTAGCATAGTTGACTAAGTTGTGCGAACTCTTACAGTGGTAGACTAGCAGATGTAGGGGAAAGTAGGTGTAACGGTCTACCCGATCGTAAGGTGCTAGCGCTTCTGAAAGACTATGTCTCGGTCATCCGTTTCTCAAACACCATGTAGTGCGAGAATCCCAACGGAGGAGATCGAGTCTTGTGGGGAAAAGTGCGCAAACCTCTGCAGAGTGTATAAACTAATCATGGTTAGCCGTGTCCCCGGTTATGGACATCTTGAGTATCTAGTACTTGGGTTATCATGTGAATCTCATCATGTTACTCTAATTAATTTTGTTGGGTTTTAATGATGATGTTTAATTGGGATTGAGAGGGTGTCTACACTCTCAATGTTTAACAACCACCATGATAGTTAAATAAAATGTATTCCTTTGCAGTAGGGAAAAATGGCTTTACGCAAAACTGTAACCATAGAGCTTTCCACCAGCCAAATATGCATGTAGTATAGCCTTATTCTTTCATTACTCTCTTTGTGTTACATTGCCAGCATATTCCATGTGCTGACCCGTTTCGGACTGCAACGTTCATGTTGTAGACTTTTCAGACAACGAGTAAGGTGCCTTTAGGTCGTGGTTCTATACTCAGTGATGCCGTTGGAGTTGATGGACTCACTTATCTTCCAAGCCTGCTGTTATCGTTATTAGATGGCCTTAAGCCATATTTATTGTAATAAGTTCTCTTTTGAGACACTCGATGTAATAAGTGTGTGATTGCTACTCTGTTATAAATCCTTCAAGTACTGTGTGGTGTCAGCATTACTGATCCAGGGATGACACCGGAGCACAGAGATTGGACCGTTTGAGGTCTGGTTGCTACAAGATGGTATTAGAGCACACACTGACTGTAGGACACGACCACTAAGCTAAAGCCCTAGATCACTACTCACTCTTCTCATTCTGACTCCTCATCTTTTCTACTCTTTTTAGGATGGCGGATGCAAGGAACAAGTTCACATAACCGGATGAAGATACACCCTTTGGACGTCACTTGAAGGAAGTCACTAGATATCTAAACATCGGAGTACCAAGCTTCACCGGAACCTACAACGCCACTTTACCTGAAGAGGAGCGCTGGATGATTCAAGTTCAAGTTCCAGGAAGGACGTTCATGCCCATCACTGAGCCCATAGAATTTTCCTTTGATGCACCAACCTGGAGTCTAGGAAAGAGCATGGCAGCTCACATCGCCATGGGACGCATTGGAGAAGTTTACCGCAATGATCTCAAGGATACTATCTACCAGATTTGTGGGCGCCGAGATGAGAACTGGGAGATGATCAGCACTAGGAAGGATAGATCAATTGTAGCTTTTATCCAGGGGTTAAACCAGCACATTGGACGTCAGGAGAACCAGATGTGCACCGACATGATAGATCTAAAGAAGGCAAGGACAAGAATCAAGGAACTGGAGGAAGAACTCAAGGCTACACGTGAAGATTATGAAGAGGAAATCGAAGTATTAGTGGAGAAGAATGACGATCTGATCAAGAAGATCAGAATATTTATGGGAGGCCCTACACCAGTAGAAGAAGACGAAGAACCCAAGGAGATTCGCCCGGAAGACTACATCATCATCGATGACACCGACTCAGATCCAGATGATAGCGATGATGACTATGCTGATGAAGCTGGAGCATATATCATGGAGTCTGCAACCGAAGAATATTTCTAGTAGACCACCCCAACAGTAGTAGTACTCCACCATGTAAATATAGTAGTCCGAGCACTTTTGTGATAGTTAGATCGATTGTATGCCCTTGTTTGTTTGAATGAAGTGAATTGTTTGCTTTTGCCTCATGTGCATATGGGTAGTGTTTTCTCTTTAGACCCCTCTCTATTCTTAAATCTCGTCTTTTCTAAACCCTCAGATGCCTCCGAGACGTGACCCCGGATTTACCTTCCCACCAGAGCTCACTTAGTTGATCCAGCAGCAGAACACGTTGATGCAGTTGCTAGTCCAGAATCAGAATCAGGGGAACAACAACAACAACAACCCACCACCACCACATGTTGATCACTTAGCCCGTTTTCTTAGGTTGAATCCGCCGGTGTTTTCCAGTAGCACCGAGCCTATAGTAGCAGATGATTGGCTCCGCAAGACAGCAAGGGAGTTGACCACGGCAGGATGCACAGAAGCAGAAAAGGTGAAGTTTGCCGCACATCAGCTTGACGGGCCCACAGCATCATGGTGGGAGAATTTCACCGCCACTTTCCCTATCGACACTGTCACATGGGACCAGTTCTAGCAGGCTTTCCGTACTGCCCATGTTTCAGCAAGAGCTATGGCCATGAAGAAGCGTGAGTTTCGCAACTTGCGCCAAGGAGGACGGACAGTTGGCCAGTATGTGGAGGACTTTAGTAAGTTAGCACGTTATGCCCCAGATGACGTTGCTACGGATGCAGCTAAGCAGGAGAAGTTTCTGGAAGGACTGAATGATGAGTTGAGCATGCAGTTGATGGTAGCAACCTTCAACAACTACCAGGAGTTGGTAGATCGTGCTCTTATGATTGAAGGGAAGCAGCAGCAGATTGAGAATCGCAAGAGGAAGTATGGACAAGGGAAGTACAATTCAGGAGCTCAGCAGAAGCCACGTTTTACCCCTAGACCGGGAGGACATTTTCAGCATACCTATGGAGGAGGTAGCTCGCACTATCATAATGGCACTGTCGGTGTCAAAACCGGCAGATCTCGGGTAGGGGGTCCCAAACTGTGCGTCTAGGCCGGATGGTAACAGGAGGCAGGGGACATGATGTTTTACCCATGTTCGGGCCCTCTTGATGGAGGTAAAACCCTACGTCCTACTTGATTAATATTGATGATATGGGTAGTACAAGAGTAGATCTACCACGAGATCAGAGAGGCTAAACCCTAGAAGCTAGCCTATGGTATGATTGTATGTTGTGATTGTTGTCCTACGGACTAAAACCCTTCGGTTTATATAGACACCGGAGAGGGTTAGGGTTACATAAGGTCGGTTACAAAGGAGGAGATATCCATATCCGTATTGCCTAGCTTGCCTTCCACGCCAAGTAGAGTCCCATCCGGACACGAGACGAAGTCTTCAATCTTGTATCTTCATAGTCTAACAGTCCGGCCAATGGATATAGTCCGGCTATCCAGAGACCCCCTAATCCAGGACTCCCTCAGTAGCCCCCGAACCAGGCTTCAATGACGATGAGTCCGGCACGCAGTATTGTATTCGGCATTGCAAGGCGGGTTCCTCTCCAAATTCTGTGTACCTGTCGAAATAATGTCCGGTTTCTTGTGAATGTTGCACTCCTTGGCTTCCACGCCCAATAATGGCCACTTTCCACGTGTCGAGCGAATGTGAAGAGCCAGGGCGTTTTCACATTTACCCCCCTAGCTGTGTGAATGAGCCGCCTATTTAAAAAGACGAGGAGTCAGATCCAAATCACACCATCCTCCCTTGGCGAGTCTTCATCGGAGCACACCCGACAGAGATCCATTCCATCATGGCCGGTCGACGCAGCTCCTCCTCTCGCACCCCTAGCTCTAAGCCTGGAGATTGGGAGAGATGTTCCGTCCCGCACAACAAATTAGTGATGCTTCAGTCCAAGGGATTTCTTCCCCCAGCGTGCATGGTCCCGGTTCGAGCCGGGCTCGCCACCTATAATGGCGGAGAGCAAGCGGAGAGCCTTCCCAATCCCTCCAAGGGAGAGCGGGTATGCCTTGTCCCTTATTTGGTAAGAGGGCTCGGATTTCCAATTCATCCGTTTCTCCGGGGGCTCCTGGAGTTCTACGGCCTCCAGTTGCACAATCTTACGCCTGCCTCCATGCTGCATATCACGGGATTCATAGCCCTTTGCGAGTTGTTTTTGGGCTGTGAGGCTCATTTCGCTCTGTGGAAGAAGCTGTTCTGCCTTGTGCCCCGTTCTCAGAAGGGGTCAATATATCAAGTGGGCGGAGCCGAAGTGTGGCGTGTTGTCGGGACCGGATACCTGTCCGGAACCCCAAAGAAGACGTCTGAAGACTGGCCTTCAGAATGGTTTTATATAGAAGACGCCCCCCTCCCGGATCCTATTCGGATCAGCCTTCCTGAGTTCGACAACGCCCCTTTGAAGAAGCGCCGGAGCTGGCGTCCACGGAGCCCCCTGGAGGAAGATGACAGGGACGTTCTTTACCTGATGAGCCGGATAAGTTTTTTAGCTCGATCCGGATTGACCATGATCGAGGTCATGGCCATATGTAGCATGCGGGGGTGCAACCGCTTCAGTATAGAGGCCACCCCATGTGGGATTTCAACGGGGAGGACGACGCCACCCGCTACGGCCGTAAAGGGCCGGGATCAGTTGCTGATCTAATAAAGATCTTATCCACTTTGTACAAGGGAGAAGAGGAGGAATTCCTTCGTATCAACCCGCAGGGCAGATTTTCTATGTACAATCCTCCGAGCTGGGTAAGCGGAGACTTTTTCTCGCCCATCCGTTTCATATTTCCGCAGTTAAGTATTCATTCTAGCGATTTCTATGCAGGAACTGCGCCAAGCTGTAAGGGAGATAAACAACCCCCCTCCACAACCTGAGGACCCTGGACGGTCCCTTGACCCGGCCTCCCAAGAGGATCCGGACATATCTGTGGAGCTGATCGATGGGGTGTTTTACCAATCGAGCAATGATAATGCTTTGGTGGCCATCACGGCCGATTACCCTGGGCTAGTTCCTGCCTCACAGGTGACCGAGACCGAAGTCCAAGCACTTCAAAAAGGATCCATCCTTGCGTGTTTTTGATTGCCGTATAACAGCCGTGTTTTGCAGGGGAGGTCCTCGAGGCAGAAGGCTGAGCCTGCGGCGACTGGCCAACAAGGGGCCGCGAGGCCAAGCAGGCTGAAAAGACCCGCAGTCCGGATTGAGACACCGGCGCAGCGGTACGGCGCGCCGTCTTTATTGCAAGACATTATTCTCAGAGGCAGATTAATGCCCATGCCTTCTTTTCAGGAAAAAGAGCGCTCGCCGGACTATACCTGGAGAGGTTACCAATCACGCCTCCACAAGCCAGGCTCCAAGGCCGGATTCGGAGGCGGGAACGAATACGAGGCATGCGCCGGGTGCTCCTTTGACAGAGGATGCGGATAAACTGTCCGCCACCCATTCCGAGGTGGAAAGTGCCATGAACCACTGGCGTCGCCGGACTGTTCTTCATGACGCTTGTTTCTCCCAAGAGGCATTGGATGCCTTTAACTCGAGAGACGCGCACCTCCGTGCCGCTCAAAATGGTCTAGCCAGAGCCACGGAGCAGTATGTAAAAGACATACGGGTGAGAAAATTTGGTGATTATATATATCAGTAGCCCCTGAGACTTCAAATAGTTAGGATAACTGATTTAAGGATCATTTGTTATGCAGGTTCTTACAGAAAAGAATACTCAACTGTCCCGGGAGCTGGAAGAGTGCAAAGCCCAACTTCAGGCCGCACTGGCCGCAGCAAGGGAGCCCAAAGAGACCCCCTCTGGTAACATATCCTTCAAATGATAAGTACCATATAGAATGCGGCGTATATGCAGATCTGACGATAAAATTGCAGATGACACTGGAGTAAATCTGGATAAGCAACAGCTCCAACTCCAGCTGAAGGCCGGTGAGAACGTGCATACGAGGGTGAGGCAGGAGAAAAATGATCTCCAAGATGCCAACACCAAGCTGGGCGTGGAACTACAAGATGTTCGCGCCCAACTGTCGGACTCTGTTAAGGAAAATCGGCGGCTTCGACGCGGCATATTTAGTAAGTGCTTGAACGAACTTTGAAAAAGAGTTCGGCGAGGAAGCTGGCTGACAGAGTTATGTCTGTAGGTATGCTAACAGGTCATCCTGACGAGGAAATGCCCGGTTCAACGGGTGACCTTCTTCCCGAGCTCTCACAGCTGCACGAACGAGTTCCGGAGGTGATGCAAGGCGTCGCCCAGGCCTTGTGGCCATCCGTCTCCATACCCGAAGGCCTTGGAGAGCTTGCAGAAAAGCTAAAGGGAGCACGGCGGCTCTTCCGATTATGGAAGATATCGGCCTGCCATCAGGGCGCCAGAGAAGCCTGGGCAATGGTGAAGACACGATACACGAAGGCGGACCCGAACCACATGGCCGAAGTCGGACCTGTGGGGCCTGATGGGAAGGAGATCCCTGTGAGCTTAGTGTACGGCCAAGTAGAATTGGCCGCAAAGTATTCCCAACAGGACTGTAGACTAGACAACCTTTTGGATGGTGAGGGAGTCCTGGATTAGGGGGTGTTCGGGTAGCCGGACTATACCTTCAGCCAAACTCCAGGACTATGAAGATACAAGATTGAAGACTCTGTCCCGTGCCGGATGGGACTTTCCTTGGCGTGGAAGGCAAGCTTGGCGATGCGGATATTCAAGATCTCCTACCATTGTAACCGACTTTGTGTAACCCTAACCCTCTCCAGTGTCTATATAAACCGGAGGGTTTTAGTCCGTAGGATAACTTCATCATACAACAATCATACCATAGGCTAGCTTTTAGGGTTTAGCCTCCTTGATCTCGTGGTAGATCTACTCTTGTACTACCCATATCATCAATATTAATCAAGCAGGACGTAGGGTTTTACCTCCATCAAGAGGGCCCGAACCTGGGTAAAACATTGTGTCCCTTGTCTCCTGTTACCATCCGGCCTAGACGCACAGTTCGGGACCCCCTACCCGAGATCCGCCGGTTTTGACACCGACATTGGTGCTTTCATTGAGAGTTCCTCTGTGTCGTCGCTTTCAGGCCCGATGGCTTCTTCGATCATCAACCACGATGCAATCCAGGGTGAGACTTTTCTCCCCGGACAGATCTTCGTCTTCGGCAGCTTCGCACTGCGGGCCAACTCGCTTGGTCACCTTGAGCAGATCAAAAGTTACACCCATGGCCATCAGGTCAGGTTTGGAAGCCTAAACTACACGGCTGACATCCGCGGGGAATTGATCTTCGACGGATTCGAGCCACAGCCAAGCGTGCCGCGCTGTCTCGATGGGCATGATATAGCTCTGCCACCGAACAGTGCCTTGGAGGCCGCACACGCATCGGTTCCGACCATTGATTCGGAGCCCACTGCACTAATCGAGGATCAGCGGTTGGACGCTGCCTCAGGGGCTGCGATCTCAGAGGCGATCGAGCCGAACTCTAGCCCCGCACTCCGCATGGCCTGTGACTCCAAGGAGCCGGATTCCTCTACAAACTCCGAGCCCCCCGCGCCCCCGCCGGTCGAATCCGATTGGGCGCCATAATGGAGTTCACCGCCGCGGACATCTTTCAGCACTCGCCCTTCGGCGACATCCTGAATTCTCTAAAGTCTCTCTCTTTATCAGGAGAGCCCTGGCCGGACTACGGTCAGCAAGGTTGGGATATGGACGATGAAGAAATTCAAAACCCACCCACCACCCACTTCGTAGCCACTGTCGACGACTTAACCGACATGCTTGACTTCGACTCCGAAGACATCGACGGCATGGACGACGATGCAGGAGATGAACAAGAACCAGCACCTGTAGGGCGTTGGAAGGCCATCTCGTCATATGACATATATATGGTGGACACTCCAAAGGATGGAGATGGCGATGGAACAGCGGTGGGCGATACCTCTAAGAAACAGCCCAAGCGCCGGCGTCAGCGGCGCCGCTCTAAATCCCGCCAAAGCAAAAACGGTGATTCCGGCACGGGAGATAATACTACTCCAGATAGCGCCAAAGAACACCCCCTCCAGCAAAATTCGGCACAGGAGGACAGAGAAGCCAGCCCTCACGAGAGGGCGGCGGACTAAGAGGTTGAGGACGATAATTATACGCCTCCCTCCGAAGACGAGGCAAGCCTCGACGATGACGAGTTCGTCGTGCTAGAGGATCTTGCCGAACAAGAGCGTTTTAAACGCAGGCTCATGGCCACGGCAAGCAGCCTCAAGAAAAAGCGGCAACAGCTTAGAGCTGATCAGGATTTGCTAGCTGACAGATGGACTGAAGTCCTTGCGGCCGAAGAGTATGAACTCAAATGCCCCTCCAAGAGTTACCCAAAGCGCAGGCTGCTACCCCGACTAGAGGAGGAAGCACCTACATCACCAGCACATGACATGGCCGACCGGCCACCTCGTGGCCGCGACAGAGAGGCCTCTTGGCCCTCCACTCAAGCCATGCCCCGGCACCGCGTCAAGCATACTAAGGCACGGGAAAATGCGCCCGACCTGCGCGACATCCTGGTGTACAAGGCAAGGCAAACAAGATTGATCTACGGACCGCGCAGGCGCCCTACGGCACATGACGGCGATCGTCACTCCGGACGCAATGAATCCGGCCGGGCCGAACTCAATAGACAAAGCTCCTTCGAGCTGCGTCGTGATATAGCCCAATACAGAGGCGCCGCACACCCACTATGCTTCACAGATGAAGTAATGGATCATAGAATCCCTAAGGGCTTCAAACCCGTAAACATCGAATCGTACGATGGCACAACAGATCCTACGGTATGGATCAAGGATTATCTCCTTCATATCCACATGGCCCGCGGTGATGATCTACACGCCATCAAATACCTCCCACTCAAACTTAAGGGACTGGCCCGGCATTGGCTTAACAGCTTGCCAGCAAACTCAATCGGTTCTTGGGAGGACCTGGAAGCCGCATTCCTTGACAACTTCCAGGGCACTTATGTGCGACCACCGGACGCCGATGACCTAAGCCACATAATTCAGCAGCCAGAAGAATCGGCCAGGCAATTCTGGACACGGTTCCTAACAAAGAAAAACCAGATAGTCGACTGTCCGGACACAGAGGCCTTAGCGGCCTTCAAGCATAATATCCACGACGAGTGGCTGGCCCGGCACCTGGGACAGGAAAAGCCGAAATCTATGGCAGCCCTCACGACACTCATGACCCGCTTTTGCGCGGGAGAAGACAGCTGGCTAGCTCGCAGTAACAACTTAACCAAGAACACTGGTAATTCGAATACCAAGGACAAAAGTGACAGGTCGCGTCAGAACAAACAAAAGCGCCGCGTTAACAGCGACAGCAACGAGGATACGGCAGTTAATGCCCGATTCCGAGGCTACAAATCCGGTCAACGGAAACAGCCATTCAAAAGAAAAACTCAGGGCCCGTCCAGTTTGGACCGAATACTCGACCGCTTGTGCCAGATAGATGGCACCCCCAAAAAGCCAGCCAATCACACCAACAGGGATTGTTGGGTGTTCAAGCAGGCAGGCAAGTTAAGAGCCGAAAACAAAGACAAAGGGCTGCATAGCGACGACGAGGAGGAGCCCAGGCCGCCGAACAACAGTGGACAGAAGGGATTCCCCCCACAAGTGCGGACGGTGAACATGATATACGCAACCCACATCCCCAGGAGGGAGCGGAAACGTGCGTTACGGAACGTATATGCGATGGAGCCGGTCGCCCCAAAGTTCAACCCATGGTCCTCCTGCGCGATCACCTTTGATCGAAGGGACCACCCCACTAGCATCCGTCACGGCGGCTTCGCCGCATTGGTTCTAGACCCAATCATTGACGGATTTCATCTCACAAGAGTCCTCATGGACGGCGGTAGCAGCCTGAACCTGCTTTACCAGGATACAATGCGAAAGATGGGCATAGATCCCTCGAGGATCAAGCCCACCAAAACGACCTTCAAAGGCGTCATACCAGGTGTAGAAGCCAACTGTACAGGCTCAGTTACACTGGAAGTGGTCTTCGGATCTCCGGATAACTTCCGAAGCGAGGAGTTAATCTTTGACATAGTCCCGTTCCATAGTGGCTATCACGCACTGCTCGGGCGAACCACATTCACAAAATTCAACGCGGTACCGCACTATGCATACCTCAAGCTCAAGATGCCAGGCCCTAGAGGAGTAATCACGGTCAACGGGAACACTGAACGCTCCCTCCGAACAGAGGAGCACACGGCAGCGCTCACAGCAGAAGTACAAAGCAGCCTCTCTAGGCAGTTCTCCGGTTCGGCCTTCAAAAAGCCGGACACTGTCAAGCGCGCCCGGAGTACCCTACAACAAGACCGCCTGGCATGTTCCGAGCTAGCGTAGCAATGCGGCCCCAACCCTAGCCCTCGCGATATAGCGAAACCAGCGCTTCGCGTACATAACTACGCTCTTGAAATACCATGGGCACAGGGGAAGGGGCACTATCACGGCACGCCCAAAATACGGCTTAAACCGCACCGGGGGCTGCCAGATTCCTTCTTTTTTCTCTCAGGACTCCATACTTCGGACGACCCGTTCGGCAATTCAACTGCCGCACAAACGATGCAAGATCCAGGGAAGCAGACAAGCCACGCCGCATTATGGAACTCCCATGTGGTCTCTATTGCAAGCAGTATACCTGTTTTTTAATACAATTCCACGGCCTGCCCCTGGCCAGGACATGTTAAATAGTCCAATTTATTTTGCTTATCGCACTATTTGTATCGTTCCGCTTTCATAGCAGCCTTTCTATAAACAATGCATAGCTTTTGTCTATTTTTTGCATTACCCTCTTTTATATATATGTTTATTAATAACATGCTGCACCCGTACACTGTGGTACGGCAAAATACGCCAGGGGCTTCAGTACCCATCAATATGGCGTGAGAAGTCCGTCCACTTTCACAAGTGCGGCACCCCGAACTTATAGCACTATATGCATCGGCTCCGAATCATGATTTAGGTCAATAGTTGGGTTTGCCTGGCTCCTTTGTTTTGGTGCCTTACGTTCCGCTATATCGGCTAAGGTAGCACTAGGAGAACCACTGCGATTGTGCCCCAGTTGAGCTGGGCCGAGCACCTCAGTGGAGAAAGCTAAAACTGACTGTCATGATGAGGCAAGAGATCGGTCGCTGTTCGAGAGGTTTTTCAAGTCCTTAAAGGCTTATGCCGCTTCGAGTGAGGAACCGGCTTTGTCCGGCCAAGGCGTGGATAGCGCCCCGAACTCGGTCTTCCGAATACTAGGGGCTTCACCGAAATTTAAAATTATAGAGTTCTATGGCTAAGTGAGAGTGTTCAAGCATTATAGTCCGATTGCCTTGTTCGTTGTGCTGACCGCCTCCCTCGATGGACCCAATCATGGGAAAAAGAGCGCTCAGGTTTATCCCGAACACCCCAGCACTAGTGGCATGGGGGCAGAAGCCGACGATTGGCCATCTCTCAATTTTTTGATAAACGGCCGCACAGAAAGTAATATTTTAAATTCAAGCATTGCTTAGTGCATATGAACAAGTTTTCAGCGCACAAGATAACACGAGCGAGTTCATTCAAAAATTACATCCTTGGTACATTCATCCGCCACAAGGCGGGCACCAGCAAGAACATCCTTGTAATAGTTCTTGGGCTTGCGATGCTCCTTCCCCGGCGGCGGCCCGTCCTTCACAAGCTTCTCACCGTCCAGCTTACCCCAGTGCACCTTTGCACGGGCAAGGGACCTACGGGCACCTTCGATGCAGACGGAGCGCTTGACGACCTCGAGCCTTGGACAAGCCTCCACCAGCCGCCGCACCAGTCCGAAGTAGCTCCCAAGCAGGGCCTCTCTAGGCCACAGCCGAACTATGAAGACCTTCAGGGCCTGTTCGGCCGCCTTGTGGAGCTCGACCAACTGCTTCAGCTGGTCGCTCAAGGGCACAGGGTATCCGGCCTCAGCGTACTGAGACCAGAACACCTTCTCCGTCGAGCTGCCTTCCTGGGCTCGGTAGAATGCGGAGGCATCGGATACACTGCGGGGAAGATCTGCGAATGCCCCTGGAGAGCTCCGGATTCGGGTAAGTAACAAGTAGTTTACTTTTATATGTCTGCTTTGCATATAGAATGCCTTACCCGACGCTATCTTTTTCACCGCATCCAATTCCTGGAGGGCCTTCTGGGCTTCGGCCTTGGCAGATTTGGCAGCTTTAAGGGCCGCAGCAAGCTCGGACGCTCGCGTCTTCGAGTCAAGCTCCAAACTCTCATGTTTTTGCATGAGAACCTGAAGCTCTTGCCGCACCTCACCGACCTGCGCCTCAAATTTCTCCCGCTCGGCGCGCTCCACGGCCGCTTTCTTCTCGACCTCGGACAGCGCCTGCTTGAGGGTCGCCACCTCAGTTGTGGCCCCTACAATAAGCAGTATACTCCTGTCATTTTTTTGCAATTGCGCCTTCCTATAGGCATTTTTTCTATAAGGTATCTCTTACCTTCTTTCTCCTCGAGCTGCCATTTGGCAAGGCCGAGCTCTTGCTCGGTCCGCTCGAGGCCCTACTTCAGGGCACCCACCTCCGCAGTCAGTGCGGCGGTGGCCAGCAGCGAAGCCTGCATATGTATATTGACTCCTTTTTAGTTAGACTCCTGCGATATTTAATAGATCCTCTATTCGGCTTTTCTTTCCGAACGCCAGACAGAGCATCAGGGGCTACTGTCTATATGGTAATATTTTTACATATTTTTACTTACCTCGAAGCCTGTTAGAAGGCTAGCACAAGCTTCAGTCAGTCCGCTTTTGGCGGACCGAAGCTTCTGGATCACCGTACTCATGATGGCACGGTGCTCCTCGTCGATGGAGGCGCCCTTAAGCTCCTCCAGTAGATTGTCCGGCGCCTCTAGTTGGACGAAGGACGACGGCTCAGTAGGCTTGCTCCTTTTGGCAGGAGTTCACCTACCGCGATCCGGAACCGTTGATGATTCCGGCGCAGTGTCCGGCTTAAAGCCGGACTTGGAGCCCAGGGGGGTTTTGTCCCCTTCATTCCTGGAGTCCTGGAGGTCGCCTCATGGCTCCTCCTGGACCACCTCCTCTCGCCCCGGAGCTTGTCGAGACGCCACTTCGGCATCATCCGCAGCACAGGGGGAAGCAACGGGCGGAACTGAATTCACGTCCGATGAATCTAGGGAGCCGCTCGACGACTCGTCGAGCCCGTCCTTGGGCGGACTGCATGATTATATCCGACATTAGGGAAAGCTGTGCAACAAAAGGAATATCAGGAGTTACTCTGGTATCCGAACACTTACGATCTCGCCGGACGCTTGGCCCTGTCCGGCCACTCCTCTTCGTCCTCGTCGGCGTCGGGGACGTAGTCCGGCGGAGGGGTTTTCCTCTTCTTGGACCCCTCGGCTTCCCCTACTGGGGCGGCCTTCCTCTTCTCTCCTCCCCCCGCTGGAGGGGGAGAGGTTTCTTCTTCCTCCTCCTCGTTTTCACGGGAGGAGTGCGTCTCGGACTCGTCGAACGATGAGTCCGACACCACCATATGCCGGGAACTCTTTCGAGTCCCCGTGGCCTTCTTCTTCTTGGCCTTCTTCTCCCGCACCACATAAGGTGCCGGAACCAGCAGCTTCTCTAGGAGAGCAGGGGCTGGGTCTTCGAGCAAGGGAGCCGGACAGTTAATCTGTCCGGACTTCTCCCGCCAATCCTGTCAAAGGTGAGGGAGTTTAGATCCCGCATAGAGTCAAACAATGAAAAAACTTAACATCCTGTAAAAGATGGAAATATCTTACCTCGCCAGCAGGACGCTGCAAGCTGAATCCGCGGTCTTCGTAGGCGGATGTGGGAGCCTCGGCGCCTTTGGTTAGCCCCCTCCAGACATCTTCGTACGTCGTGTCGAAGAGCCTGCTCAGAGTGCGGTGCTGCGCCGGGTTGAACTCCCACAAATTGAAGTCCCGTTCTTGACACGGAAGGATCCGGCGGACGACCATGACCTGGATTACGTTGACAAGCTTGAGCTGCTTGTTCACCAGGGACTGGATGCATTTTTGCAGTCCGGACAACTCTTCTTCGTCGCCCCATGACAAGCTCGTCTCCTTCCAGGACGTGAGCCGCGTAGGGGGTCCGGATCGGAATTCAGGGGCTGCGACCCACTTCGGATCGCGTGGCTCGGTGATGTAAAACCACCCTGACTGCCACCCCTTCAAGGTCTCCACAAAGGAGCCCTCGAGCCATAGGACGTTGGCAATTTTGCCCGCCATGGCACCTTCGCACTCCGCCTGGTTGCCGCGCACCACCTTTGGCTTGACATTGAAGGTCTTGAGCCAAAGGCCGAAATGGGGGCGAATGCAGAGGAAAGCCTCGCACACGACAATAAACGCCGAGATATTGAGGATGAAATTCAGGGCCAGATCGTGGAAATCTAGGCCATAGTAGAACATGAGCCCGCAGACAAATGGGTGGAGAGGAAAACGCAGTCCGCGGAGGAAGTGGGGAAGAAATACTACCCTCTCATGGGGCCTTGGGGTGGGGAGAAGCTGCCCCTCCTCGGAAAGCCGGTGTGCGATGTCTTTGGACAAGTATCCGGCCTTCCTTAACCTTTTGACATGGCCCTCCGTGACGGAGGAGACCATCCACTTGCCTCCCGCTCCGGACATTGTTGGAGAGGGTTGAGGTAGGAAGTGCGGGCTTGGGCGCTGGAGCTCGGGTGCGCAGAAGATGGATAGGCAAAGGAGGAAGAAGGCATAGGTAAAAAGGTGGATCCTTATCCCCTTATATGGGCGGATGCGACTATGCATCCCCACCAGCCTAGTAAAACTCGCTTGCCTCCCAAGCGTCGTGATAAGTGGCGCGGTTGGGTTACCCACGTCCGTATTAACGAGAATCCCGTAAACAAATGGGGCTCGATCTTTGCTTTGACAAGACGTGCCAAGGAAACCGCCTCGCAAAACACGCTGAGGTGGAGAAGTGAAAACGATTCGAGTAAAGGCTTGGCCGTAGTGTGATGTCATGCTGCGGAATACGTCAGCAGATTAGATTTGTGTTAATATTATTCTCTCTATGGCAATACGTGGAAGCTTATTTTGCAGAGCCGGACACTACTCTTGGTGTTTACAAACTTTTATGAAGAATTTAGAGGAGGAACCCGCCTTGCAATGCCGAAGACAATTTGCACGCCGGACTCATCGTCATTGAAGCCTGGTCAGGGGCTACTGAGGGAGTCCTGGATTAGGGGGTGTTCGGGTAGCCGGACTATACCTTCAGCCGAACTCCAGGACTATGAAGATACAAGATTGAAGACTCCATCCCGTGTCTGGATGGGACTTTCCTTGGCGTGGAAGGCAAGCTTGGCGATGCGGATATTCAAGATCTCCTACCATTGTAACCGACTTTGTGTAACCCTAACCCTCTCCGGTGTCTATATAAACCGGAGGGTTTTAGTCCATAGGATAACTTCATCATACAACAATCATACCATAGGCTAGCTTTTAGGGTTTAGCCTCCTTGATCTCGTGGTAGATCTACTCTTGTACTACCCATATCATCAATATTAATCAAGCAGGACGTAGGGTTTTACCTCCATCAAGAGGGCCCGAACCTGGGTAAAACATTGTGTCCCTTGTCTCCTGTTACCATCCGGCCTAGACGCATAGTTTGGGACCCCCTACCTGAGATCCGCCGGTTTTGACACCGACAGATGGTATTGAAGAGGAATTCAACCAGTCAAATTGACTATGTAATTTTAAAGTGACATGTATAATGCCTTCTAGACGGATTGTAGATCGTTTGTCGTGGCGGACCTTTTCGCTTCGACCTCGGGACCCGACGGTCCGAAGTGTATCCGAATACCCTCTCGGTTATGTAAGAACCGGGGCATGCGTGGAGACCAGGCATAGGGGTCAATAGTACTTTATCAGACAAG
Organism: Triticum urartu; assembly: GCF_003073215.2. Classification (NCBI taxonomy): domain Eukaryota; kingdom Viridiplantae; phylum Streptophyta; class Magnoliopsida; order Poales; family Poaceae; genus Triticum; species Triticum urartu. The sequence continues at coordinate 336,063,048 of NC_053026.1, forward strand.
TGCCCAACTAGTTATGTTATATTACATGGGTAGTAAGAAACATCTTCCAGGGAGAATAGTTTCGTTAAGGGTTCCTTTCCCTGGGTAAGCATGCCCTAAAGTGCATGTCCGGACTGCGACAAGAAGTGCAGAAAAAGCATCTGGGGGCAGATATGGATAATAAATAAAAGTCATCTTTTGTTCACCGACCGGATATTCCCTTAAGAACGCTAGCTTTCGGCTTCACCCAGTCTGAGGTACACGTCCGGTTGACCCGGCGATAACAATCGCAGAGGTGCTCCCCTTATGCCCTAGCCGAATTAACGGGAACGTAGGGCATAAATACAAGAGCCAGGCAACCCAGCTTGGACAAAACTTAAGTCATATCGATGCATATAATGGTGAAAAAAGGTACATGCGGAAGTATAACACGTGTGTTGGGCGTGAGGCCCAGGTAAATAACTTAAGCTTCTGTGAAAGAAGCCCCCAGGTATGAAGAGTGCGGCTAGCGCATCTGTAATGTACGAGTGAGGCATAAGGTGACCTTTGAAGGCCTAGAGAAATAAAAGAAAGAAAGGGAAACAAGACAGATGATGCATATGCAGAAAATGGACAAAGGGAGGGGACTAACATAGAGTCCGGTGCTAAGCGTAGAATCTTCGAAGCCTGGCTGTGTTCCATGGGTTCGGCTCGAGTCGACTAGTCGATGCATCCCACAGTCGGTACGCTCCACCGGTCAAAACTTGGTCCATAATGAAGGGACCTTCCCATTTGGGTTTGAGCTTGCTCTTTTTCTTATCCGGCAGCCGTAGAACTAGTTCTCCAACGTTATAAGTTTTGGCCCGTACTTCTCTGCTTTGGTATCTGCGAGCCTGTTGCTGGTAAAATGCAGAAAGGGCTTTGGCTACGTCACGCTCTTCCTCCAAGGTGTCTAGACTGTCCTGCCGATCGAGCTCTGCTTCTCTTTCTTCGTACATGCACACTCGAGGTGAGTCATGAATTATGTCACAGGGCAGGACTGCCTCTGCGCCGTACACCATAAAAAATGGTGTATATCCGATACTACGATTCGGCGTGGTCTGCAGCCCCCAAAGTACGGAGTTGAGCTCCTCTACCCAGTGCGTGTCAGACTCCGTTAAGGAGCGCACTAATCTGGGTTTAATGCCGCTCATTATAAGACCATTTGCTCGTTCGACTTGTCCGTTGGTTTGTGGGTGATAGACTGAAGCATAATCGAGCTTGATGCCCATTTTGCTGCACCAGAGTTTTACCTCGTCGGCCGTGAAGTTCGTGACGTTATCAGTGATGATGCTGTGGGGGACGCCGTAACGGTGTACAACCCCGGATATGAAATCTATCACCGGTTCGGATTCGGCTGTTTTAACCGGTTTAGCCTCTATCCATTTGGTGAATTTATCCACCATGACCAATAAGTATTTTTTCTTGTGGGTTCCCCCTTTAAGGGGTCCAACCATGTCAAGCCCCCAGACCGCGAAGGGCCATGTAATGGGGATTTGTTTGGAGGGCGGTGGGTGGCATGTGGCTTTGATTTGCAAAGAGCTGGCAACCGGCGCAACGTTGGACCAAGTCCTGTGCATCTGCCCGGGCCGTTGGCCAATAGAATCCTGTATGGAAGGCCTTGCTTACAAGAGCCCGGGCTGCGGCGTGGTGAACTCTGAGTCCGGCGTGAATTTCTGCCAAAAGGTTCCGCCCTTCCTCTTCGGAGATGCACCTTTAAAGGACTCCGGTAGCGCTTTTTTTGTACAATTCTCCCTCATGGACCCTGTAGGCTGGATCGCCGCACTATGCAGCGTGCCTCATTTTGGTCCTCCGGAAGTTCCTGCCTAGTTAGGTAAGCCAGGAATGGTTCTGTCCATGGGGCAATAATGGCCATTATTTCGTGGGATGAATGTGTTATTTCGGTGGCGTAGCCTCCGATTGTGTCAGAGAGTTCGTTATCGGGTATTTTGGCCGGGTCCGGACTGTTGTTACCGGTGTCCCCTTCCCATGCTACGGATGGCTTGAAGAGCCTTTCCAGAAATATGTTGGGAGGGACCGCGTCACGTTTTGCGCTGATGCGGGCGAGGATATCCGCCGCCTGATTGTATTCCCGAGCCACATGGTGAAATTCGAGCCCCTCGAACCAAGCTGACATTTTTAGGACGGCGTTGTGATAAGCTGCCATTTTCGGATCTTTGGCATCAAAGTCTCCATTAATTTGGGATATTGCGAGGTTCGAATCCCCGCGCACCTCTAGGCGTTGAATGCCCATGGATACTGCCATCCGGAGACCATGTAGAAGGGCCTCATATTCGGCTGCGTTGTTGGAGTCCGTATACATTATCTGTAATACGTATTGAACGGTATCTCCTGTTGGGGACGTCAAAACGATGCCAGCCCCCAGACTAGCCAACATTTTGGAGCCGTCGAAGTGCATGATCCAGTTTGAATATGTGTCGTACTCTTTAGGGAGTTCGGCTTCCGTCCACTCAGCGACGAAGTCAGCCAAAACTTGCGACTTAATAGCTCGCCGTGGCTTGTAAGTTATGTCGAACGGGAGGAGCTCAATGGCCCATTTGGCAATCCGGCCCGTCGCGTCGCGGTTGTTTATAATATCGTTAAGTGGTACTTCCGAGGCTACCGTTATCGAACACTCTTGAAATTAGTGTCATAGCTTCCGGGATGCCATAAATACCGCGTACGCTATCTTTTGATAATGCGGGTACCGTGATTTGCATGGAGTAAGGACAGTGGACACATAGTAAACCGGCTTTTGAAGGGGGAATTTGTGTCCGTCCACTTCTCGCTCGACGACGAGCACTGCGCTTACTACTTGATGAGTTGCCGCAATGTATAATAGCATTGGTTCGCCAATGTTTGGCGCGGCCAGGACTGGGTTTGTTGCCAATATGGCTTTTATTTCATTGAGTCCGGCCATGGCAGCATCCGTCCACTCGAAGTGTTCGGTGCGCCGGAGGAGGCGATAAAGGGGTAATGCCTTTTCTCCCAAGCGGGAGATGAAGCGGCTTAGAGCCGCCACGCATCCAGTCAATTTTTGTATTTGTTTGAGGTCTGTTGGGGTAGCCAACTGTGAAAACGCTCGGATTTTGGCCGGATTAGCTTCAATACCTCTACTGGAGACAATGAATCCCAGGAGCTTTCCGGCTGGTACGCCGAAAACGCATTTTTTCCGGATTGAGCTTGATGTCATATATTCGGAGGTTGTCGAATGTGAGCCTCAAGTCGTCTACTAGAGTTTCGACATGCTTGGTTTTAACGACCATGTCATCCACGTATGCCTCCACTGTTTTGCCGATCTGGTTTGCCAGACATGTCTGAATCATGCGCTGATATGTTGCGCCGGCGTTTTTGAGCCCGAAGGGCATTTTGTTGAAGCAGAATGGGTCGTATGGTGTGATGAATGCCGTTGCGGCTTGGTCTGGCTCCGCCATTTTAATTTGATGGTAGCCGGAGTATGTGTCGAGGAAACACAATGAATCGTGTCCTGCAGTAGCATCGATGATTTGATCGATGCGGGGGAGGGGGAAGGGATCCTTTGGGCAGGCCTTATTAAGGTCCTTAAAATCGACGCACAAGCGCCAGGATTTGTCCTTCTTTGGTACCATCACCAGGTTTGCTAGCCAGTCCGGATGTTTTATGTCTCTGATGAATCCGGCCTCCAATAGCTTGGCTAGTTCCTCTCCCATGCCTTGTCTCTTAGGTTCGGAGAAACGTCGAAGAGCCTGCTTGACTGGCTTGAATCCTTTTAGGATATTTAGGCTGTGCTCAGCCAGCCTGCGTGGGATTCCTGGCATGTCTGAAGGGTGCCAGGCAAAAATGTCCCAGTTCTCGCGTAGGAACTCTCGCAGTGCGGCGTCGACATCAGGGTTTAATTGTGCCCCGATGGAAGCTGTTTTTGTAGGGTCCATTGGATGGACTTGGAATTTGACTATTTCGTCCGCCGGTTTAAAGGAGGTGGACTTGGATCTTTTATCGAGTATCACGTCATCCCTATTTACCGTGGAGCACAGCGCAGTTAGTTCCTCGGCCGCTAGGGCTTCGGATAGTGCCTCAAGGGCCAATGCAGCTGTCTTATTTTCGGCGCGGAGTGCTATGTCCGGGTCACTAGCAAGAGTGATGATTCTGTTGGGCCCGGGCATTTTGAGCTTCATGTACCCGTAATGGGGTATGGCTTGGAAGATTGTAAACGCCTCCCGCCCTAATAGAGCGTGGTATCCGCTGCTGAACGGGGCCACTTGGAATGTAATTTCTTCAGACCTGTAATTATCCGGCGTGCCGAATACCACGTCTAGTGTGATTTTCCCAGCACAGCGTGCCTCCCGACTGGGGATGATTCCTCTAAAGGTTGTGCTACTTTGCTCAATGCGGCTCCAGTCTATTTCCATCTTTTGAAGAGTTTCCTCATAGATGAGGTTTAATCCGCTGCCGCCGTCCATGAGTACCTTGGTGAGTCGAAAGCCGTCCACGATTGGACTGAGGACCAGTGCGGCTGGTGCTCGGGCTGTTCGGAATTTAGGTTCGTCACTGGCATTGAAGGTAATAGCCGTGTCACTCCAAGGATTTATTTCTGCTATGTGGCAGATTTCGGCCATGCTGCGGAGTGTTCGCTTCCGTCTATTATTTGGCGTGAAGGTCTCAAAGACCGTTAACACCGTATTGTTGTCCACGGGATGGTGCTCTGTGGTATTTGGGAGGAGTAGATCCTCACCACTTTTGGCCACCTGCCGGAGTATCCAACATGCTCTAAGGCTGTGCGTTGGTATTGCATCCGCTGTACTATGAATTTTGCAGGGTCCGTTGAGCCATCCCTCCAGTACGGTTCCTTTCCCCGTAGAGGGCTTTTGCTTTTTGGTAGTTAACCCAGGTGTATTGTGATAATGCACCCTTTTATTTTGGACTGGGTTTGTGTTCAGGGCCGGATTTTCCCAAAATTTTATTTTGGTTTTCCAGGCGCTTTCCATCGCACAGTACTTTTGTACTATGGACGCCAAGTCGGCAAAGCGTGTAATTTCGCGGCAACTTATGGCGTTGAGGATTCCCTTGTCCGTGCAATTATTGCAGAAGAATGAAATTGCGTCTTCCTCGCGGCAGTCCTTTATCCTGTTCATGACCAGGAGGAATCTGTCCCAGTAATGGTGTACTGTTTCTTCGGGCTCTTGCCTAATTTGGGATAGATCGCGTATGTTTGGGTGGGTGGGTGGAATTGAATCCGAATCCTCACCCAATCTGAGACTCAGGGGCCAAGGAGTTTCCGAACTCGGAAGTTTGGATTCTTGGATGTTTTCCGATAAATCTAGCCTGCTGCCTGATTCTAGGTTCAGGCCTTGAGTGACGTCCTCCCCTCCGCGGGTATCCGGCTTGGAGGGATCGGGAATCCGGACATAGTTAGTCCTTAAGATAGATGAAGGTTTGCCGCATTGTTCCTCCACCACTGCAACATGATGGGTGACCTGGGGAGAGTTGATCTCTCTCAGATCGGGTTTAGGCCCAATCTGATCGTAGTCTATAGCGACTCCCAGGGCGGCAATGCGATCCAAGAGCTCGTTCAGGGAAGAGAGCTCCATTGGATCTAACTGCTCGGCGAGTTCCGAGTTGACGTGAAGATTGCTTTCGATGACCCGAGAAGTCATCGTCGGCGCAGCGGCCGAACAGGAGGTCATAAGAAAACCACCTAGCCGGAGAGTTTGGCCGATAGCCAAAGCTCCCTCAGAAACAGTGCCGTCTTTAAAGACGGGACGAGACATCCTTCCTGATGGCGATGGCACAACGGAACTCTCAATGAAAGCACCAATGTCGGTGTCAAAACCGGCAGATCTTGGGTAGGGGGTCCCGAACTGTGCGTCTAGGCCGGATGGTAACAGGAGGCAGGGGACATGATGTTTTACCCAGGTTCGGGCCCTCTTGATGGAGGTAAAACCCTACGTCCTGCTTGATTAATATTGATGATATGGGTAGTACAAGAGTAGATCTACCACGAGATCAAAGAGGCTAAACCCTAGAAGCTAGCCTATGGTATGATTGTTGTCCTACGGACTAAAACCCTTCGGTTTATATAGACATCGGAGAGGGTTAGGGTTACACAAGGTCGGTTACAAAGGAGGAGATATCCATATCCGTATTGCGTAGCTTGCCTTCCACGCCAAGTAGAGTCCCATCCGGACACGAGACGAAGTCTTCAATCTTGTATCTTCATAGTCTAACAGTCCGGCCAATGGATATAGTCTGGCTATCTGGAGACCCCCTAATCTAGGACTCCCTCAGGCACCAAGAATGGTAATGGGAATGGAGGAAGCAACGGCCAGAACCGTACCAACCCATCAACCCTAGCCAAAAGAGACCTGAGCCAAGTCACTTGCTTTAAGTGCCAGAAGACCGGACATTGTGCCAATGAATGTCCTGAATCTCAGAATGGAAATGGCAATGGAAGCTCTCGGAAGAAGCCGAACCCTTTCAATAGGGGACAGGTGAACCACGTTAACGTGGAGGAGGTTGAAGAGCAGCCGGATGCAGTAATCGGCAAGTTTTTGGTTAAGTCATTTACTGCAATCGTTCTTTTTGATACTGGTGCATCGCATTCATACATATCAAGGGAATTTACGGATAAGTATAACCTGCCCACTAAGGTTCTTAGAACACCCATGTTAGTAAGCTCACCAGGAGCGGATTATATGGCTAGTAAGGGATGTTTTCAAGTGCCATTGAGTATAGGTAGGCATGTGTTTCCCTCGGATTTAATCATTTTGGAATCACAAGGTTTGGATGTAATTCTGGGTATGGATTGGCTATCGATGTATGGAGGGAACATCGATTGCACCAGTAAGTCAATTTTGCTTACCACCCCAGAAGAGAGAAAGATCAAGTATGTATCCCGGCATGTGCCTAAAAGGACTCAAGTAAATTCGTTAACAAGAGTTGTGGAGGAGGAAGTACCAGTAGTGAAGGATTTCCCTGATGTATTTCCAGAGGAGTTGCCAGGCATGCCACCGGATAGAGATATTGAGCTTTTGCCAGGCACAGGGCCAATATCTAAGAGACCATATAGGATGCCCGCAAAGGATTTGGAAGAGATTAAGAAGCAGATTAAGGAGTTACTGGATAAAGGATATACCCTCCCAAGTTCTTCACCTTGGGGATCGCCAGTACTTCTAGTGGAGAAGAAGGATGGATTATTAAGGATGGTTGTTGATTATCAAGGATTCAATGAAGTAACCATCAAGAACAAGTACCCGCTACCGATGATCAATGATCTATTTGATCGATTGCAAGGAGCTAAGGTATTTTCCAAGATCGATCTGCGATCAGGATACCATCAGTTGAAGATTCGAGAACAGGATATACCTAAGACGGCTTTTACCACCAGGTATGGGCTGTACGAGTATACCGTTATGTCATTTGGTCTGACTAATGCACCTGCATATTTTATGAACATGATGAACAAAGTATTTATGGAGTTTTTGGATAAGTTCGTCGTAGTGTTCATTGATGATATCCTGGTTTACTCGAAAAATGAAGAGGAGCATAAGGAGCATTTGCGTTTGGTACTTGGTAAACTCAGAGAACATCGGTTATATGCCAAGTTTAGCAAATGTGAATTTTGGTTCAAGGAAGTTGGATTTCTCGGACACGTTATATCCGGAGAAGGTATAGCAGTAGATCCCACCAAGGTTGACACTGTGACAAATTGGGAAGCGCCAACAACAGTTGGAGAGATCCGGAGTTTTCTTGGACTTGCAGGATACTACCGGAGATTCATTGAAAATTTCTCGAAGATTTCGAAGCCTATGACAGAGTTGTTGAAGAAGGATACCAAGTTCATATGGACCGAGGAATGTGAGGCCAGTTTCCAGGAGTTGAAGAAACGTTTGGTTACATCACCAGTGTTGATTTTGCCAGATCAGACCAAGGAATTATGAGGTGTATTGCGACGCTTCACGTCGAGGACTTGGAGCAGTGCTTATGCAGGAAGGAAGAGTTGTTTCATATGCCTCACGACAGCTTAAGCCTCATGAGTTAAATTATGCCACGCATGATTTGGAGTTAGCAGCCGTAGTGCATGCATTGAAGACTTGGAGACACTTTCTCATTGGAAATCATTGTGAGGTGTATACGGATCACAAGAGTTTGAAGTATATTTTCACGCAGAAGGAGTTGAATCTCAGGCAAAGGAGATGGTTGGAGCTCATCAAGGATTATGATATGAGATTGCATTATCACCCCGGAAAGGCTAACGTAGTAGCCGATGCACTGAGCCGTAAAAGTCATGTCAACACCCTAATGACGGGAGATTTACCAAGGGAGTTAGCTGAAAATCTTTGTGAGCTATGTTTGGAGATAGTCCCGAGAGGCTATGTAGCAGCATTGGAGATTCAGTCTACCTTGATGGATAAGATCAGAGAAGCCCAGAAGAATGACAAGGAGATTGCTTCTATTAAAGAGAAAATGAGCAAAGGAAAAGCTAAAGGATTTCGTGAGGATGAGCGCGATACCTTATGGTTTGAAGACCGTGTTTATGTGCCCAATGACCCGGAGATCAGGAAGTTAATTCTGCAGGAGGCCCATGATTCACCATATTCAATTCACCCAGGAAATACCAAGATGTATTTGGATTTGAAGGATACTTTTGGGTGGACCGGAATGAAGAAGGATATTGCGGAGTATGTAGCAGTTTGTGATGTATGTCAGAGAGTAAAGGCAGAGCATCAGAAGCCAGCGGGATTGCTACAGCCATTGCCAATACCCGAATGGAAGTGGGATAAGCTAGGCATGGATTTTATTACGGGTTTGCCCCGAACTCGTTCAGGCTATGACTCGATTTGGGTTGTAGTCGATCATTTGACAAAAGGTAGCTCATTTCATTCCAGTGAAGACTACTTACACTAGTGCCAAGTTGGCAAAAATATACATGACCAGGATCGTATGTCTGCATGGAATTCCAAGGAGAATTGTATCAGATAGAGGAACCCAATTTACCTCAAAGTTCTGGAATCAGTTGCATGAAACTTTGGGTACCAGGCTAGAGTTCAGTACAGCTTTCCATCCGCAGACAGATGGACAGACCGAGAGAGTCAATCAGATTTTGGAGGATGTGCTGAGAGCTTGTGCGCTAGATTATGGATCTAGTTGGGATGACAATTTGCCATACGCAGAGTTCTCTTATAACAACAGTTATCAATCCAGTTTGAAGATGGCCCCTTTTGAAGCCTTGTACGGAAGAAGGTGCAGGACCCCATTATCGTGGGATGAAGTTGGAGACCGCCAGTTGTTTGGACCGGATCTGATTAAGGAGTCTGAATAGAAAGTGAAATTGATTCGCGATAGGCTCAAGGTAGCCCAGTCCAGGCAGAAGAGCTACGCAGATTCTAAACGCAAGGAGACAGTTTACGAAGTCGGAGACCGAGTTTATCTTCGAGTATCTCCACTTAGAGAAGTTAAGCGCTTTGGAGTTAAGGGAAAGTTAGCGCCACGTTTTGTAGGACCATACAAGGTTTTGGAGCGTATGGGAGAAGTAGCTTATAAGTTGGAATTGCTTGAAGGATTGTCGGGAGTTCACGACGTGTTCCACGTTTCACAGCTGAAGAAGTGCCACGCGGAGATGGCTGATATACCGCTGAGAGATACAGTGCCGCTGGAAGCGATTCAGTTGGACAGTGGTTTGACCTACGAGGAGAAACCATTTAGATTCTTGAGTATGCCAGCCGAGTCACCCGCAACAAGGTTATCAAGTTTTGCAAAGTTCAGTGGAGCCACCACACGGAGGATGAAGCCACCTGGGAACGAGAGGAAGAATTGCTGAAGGACCACCCTCACCTATTTTCTAGCCAACCCGAATCTCGAGGGCGAGATTCATCTTAAGGGGGGTAGGTCTGTAACATCCCAAATTTTCAATTTGGAATGTTATACAATAGATCATCTTTGCATATCATATTTTATTGCATTTTGGTTGATCCTAGAAATTTCACGCAACTCAAGGACCCTCGGAGAGAGTTGGGGATTTCGTTATTTTCATATTTGAGTTTTCTCAAATTTTAAAAATAGGATCATTTGATTTTATTTATTTTATCTTCAATTATTTCTATTATAAAAATATGAGAGAGGGAATAAAATGACTTTCCCAAAATAAAGAAATATTGAGGATTTAATAATAAAATCAAATAAGATTTTATTTTGGTTTTATTTGCTATTTTATTCGAATTTAGGAAAAATGCGCGTTTTTCAAAATTGCATTTAGGCCCCAAATAAATGTTCATTCTGTGCGGCTTGATTTTAGAAGCCGGGGAAATTTTATTTCGGGATTTTTGGAGTCCGTTTAGTATTTTTTTTTGTTTGTTTTTCTGCGCGTAATATTTAAAAAAATAAAAAGAGTCTGAACCGACCTACGGGCCGTGTCCGGCCAGGACTCCCTGGCCGAGGCCTTTTTATAGCGCGCCCCGGGGTCGGTGAAAACGATTATAAAACCGGCTTTGGGGTGGCGGCGGCGGGTTTCTTTTGTCGTTTGTCTTTCATTGCTTCGTTCGATTTGATTCTTTTTGCCAACCGGAGTTCTTAAATTGAACTTTCTGGTTAGATCTCTTATTTGAGTTTTACCTGTGCATTAGTTGAGTACTTATTGTATGCTTGTTTGTTTGCGATAGAGTACCCGGAGGGCGCCGCTTGCTACTTCGAATCGCTAGGTTTTGCGGATCATCAGCAAGGCAAGTAACACTTTGATCATACTTCCTATTACCCAGTTTTTATTGCATTAGCTCAATCCTCACACATTGCATGATTAGGATCTAATTAAATTGTGGGTTTGGAAAGTAGATGAGGTAGTACCTATTACCTGTTATTATCAAACCTTTGGGAGTTACTTCAACGTTTGCTTATTATGCCATGCTATACTAGTAGACGTGGATTGAGTGAGTGTATCCATGACAGATGTGAGTTTGATAAATTAATGGTTTATCTAAGGTGGAAACTTAAATACACATCTGGGTGGATTGAGGCACCTGGGTATTCCAGCGATTGCCTGTTTTTCTTTTGGACCGCCACCCAGGCTCAAAGGGATCATGAGATTATTCATACTAGAAACTTCTGTGTGCAGCCACAAGCTACTATGGGCTCTAGCATAGTTGACTAAGTTATGCGAACTCTTACAGTGGTAGACTAGCAGATGTAAGGGAAAGTAGGTGTAACGGTCTACCCGATCGTAAGGTGCTAGCGCTTCTGAAAGACTATGTCTCGGTCATTCGTTTCTCAAACACCATGTAGTGCGAGAATCCCAACGGAGGAGATCGAGTCTTGTGGGGAAAAGTGCGCAAACCTCTGCAGAGTGTATAAACTAATCATGGTTAGCCGTGTCCCCAGTTATGGACATCTTGAGTATCTAGTACTTGGGTTATCATGTGAATCTCATCATGTTACTCTAATTAATTTTGTTGGGTTTTAATGATGATGTTTAATTGGGATTGAGAGGGTGTCTACACTCTCAATGTTTAACAACCACCATGATAGTTAAATAAAATGTATTCCTTTGTAGTAGGAAAAAATTGGCTTTACGCAAAACTGTAACCATAGAGCTTTCCACCAGCCAAATATGCATGTAGTATAGCCTTATTCCTTCATTACTCTCTTTGTGTTACATTGCCAGCATATTCCATGTGCTGACCCGTTTCGGGCTGCAACGTTCATGTTGCAGACTTTTCAAACGACGAGTAAGGTGCCTTTAGGTCGTGGTTCTATACTCAGTGATGCCGTTGGAGTTGATGGACTCACTTATCTTCCAAGCCTTCCGCTGTTATCGTTATTAGATGGCCTTAAGCCATATTTATTGTAATAAGTTCTCTTTTGAGACACTCGATGTAATAAGTGTGTGATTGCTACTCTGTTATAAATCCTTCAAGTACTGTGTGGTGTCAGCATTACTGATCCAGGGATGACACCGGAGCATAGAGATTGGACCATTTGATGTATGGTCGCTACATTCATCCACCGGCTCAATCGATCAGGGTCCTGTTTATCCAGCGGCAACGGCCTCTACTACCACGGGGTCATGTTCATCCAACCCCCCACCGGGAGCTGTTCATCCAAACCCCCCAACAACGTTCACTGTTCATCTAGAGGCATCATCAATCGGCTTCAGTTAGCAGCAGTAGCGAAGGAATCACTCGGGTTCAGTTAAGTCGATCGATCGCTCGGGTTCAGTAACACGTAGCCTGCAGTGCAATCGCTTGGGTTCGGTTAGAGCCCAACGCCTCGCTCGGGTTCAGTTAGAGCGCAACGCCTTGCACACACGCCCATACGTATGAGAGAAACACGCATCACTCAGCCCCCGACCACCCATCATAACCAGGAACTCCCCCGATATTTTCCTCGCCCTCGCTTCTACCTCGGTTTTCTCCGTCATGGACGGCCCAAAGAATGTCATGCAGATGCGTCTCCGGCACGCCCAGGATGAAAACCCATTTTTTGTAATGATTTTTTGTCACAGAAGTAGGAGCCCACCACATCTATGATGATACCGGGTTTTGTCACAATTATCGTCATAGAAGTGTCATAAGCATGACAGAAATATTTTTTGTTTGGCCCACAATGACACGGATGTGTCTTTTTTGTGTAGTGCTTAGCATTGTTGAGGAAATCGTTAACTGGTAGCTGCTCGGTTGGCTAGCGAGTAGGGGATTAATCGGCTAATCGGCAAGTTAATCGGCCATTTAATCAATTAATCGGATGATTTTTCGGTTTATCGGCTACTCAATGACCCTATGAGTAGGGATTAATCGACAAGTTAACTGGTTAATCGGATGAATTCTTGAACAGGGGTGCTTAGACCTCGCTTGTCCTCAAGCGGAAGCCGATATCGAAAAATATATCCACATGTTTAGAGATAGAGGTGTCGATAAAATAGAATACGGACATGAGGGCATCATGATCATTCTTAGAATAGCAACTTATATATTGTCATATGATTTCTTATGCTAAAGTAATAATCTATTCACAATGTCAAGTATGAATCAAAAACTTCATTGAAAACTAGCAAACTATAATCTCAGTCATTGAAGCAATTGCAATTTATAATAACATCGGAAAGAGTCAATATAAGAGCTTTTCAGCAAGTCCACATACTCAACTATCATTTAGTCTTTCACAATTGCTAACACTCACGCAATACTTATGGGTATGAAGTTTTAATCGGACACAGAGAAAGATAGGGGCTTATGGTTTTGCCTCCCAACCTTTTACCTCAAGGGTAATGTCAACAATAATGCTTTATGAAAACCCACATCCAATTAGCTATATATATCAGGATCTTTCCAACACATAGTGCTTGCCAAAGGATAAAATGTAAAAAGGAAAGGTGAAGATCACCATGACTCTTGTATAAGGTATAAGACAAAAATAAAAGATAGGCCCTTCGCAGAGGGAAGCAGAGGTTGTCATGTGCTTTTATGGTTGGATGCACAAAATCTTAATGCAAAAGAACGTCACTTTATATTGCCACTTGTGATAGGGACCTTTATTATGCAGTCCGTCGCTTTTATTTCTTCCATATCACAAGCTCGTATAAAGCTTATGTTCTCCACACTAATAGATCATACATATTTAGAGAGCAATTTTTATTGCTTGCAACAATGACAACTTACTTGAAGGATCTTACTCAATCCATAGGTAAATATGGTGGACTCTCATGGCAAAACTGGGTTTAAGGATATTTGGAAGCACGAGTAGTATCTCTACTTGGTGCAAAGAATTTGGCTAGCATGAGGGGTAAAGGCAAGCTCAACATGTTGGATGATCCATGACAATATAATTTATTTCGGATATAAGAAAACATAACCCATTACGTTGTCTTCCTTGTCCAACATCAACTTTTTAGCATGTCATATTTTAATGAGTGCTCACAATCATAAAAGATGTCCAAGATAGTATATTTATATGTGAAAACCTCTCTTTCTTTATTACTTCCTATTAATTGCAACGATGACCAAAACTATGTTTGTCAACTCTCAACAACTTTTATTCATCATACTCTTTATATGTGAAGTCATTACTCTCCATAAGATCAATATGATCTCTTTATTTCTTTTTATTCTTTTTTTATTCCCTCAAGATCATAGCAAGATAACCAATACCTCGACTCAAGACTAATCTTTATTATATATAGCTCACGGACTCGGTTACATAGATAAGGATTAACACTAAACTCAAAGCTAGATCACACTAAACTTTATTCTACTAGATCAAGATATAATCAAAAGGATCGAACTAAAAAACGATAAAGATAGAAGTGTGATGGTGATACGATACCGGGGCACTCCCCCAAGCTTGGCAGTTGCCAAGGGGAGTGCCCATACCCGATACTCAGTTCCCCTTTGGTGATGGTGATGATGAAGTTGTGGATGAAGTCGTGTCACACATCGAGCGTAGGAGATTCTCCAATTTGTGAATAATGCCCTTGAGTGCGGTGATGTATTCTTGCAACAAAATATTTTCACGAGTGAGATACTTGTTTTGCACCCGAACAATTTCAATCATCTTGAAAGCTTCTATTTCAGTAGGGGTAAGATGGTTATAGTAAGGTTGAAGGATGTCTCGTTCTTCTACTGCCGGAGCTTGATCCTCCGTGGCCTTCTTGATCCTATCACCCTTGTTTATCTCCCCAAGTTCTTCTCTCTTCATCTCTATCTTCATTAGCCAAGCATCGTCGCCCGCATTGTTGGAGTAGGGGGACGACACGATGCCTTGCCTTGAAAACTCTGGCAAAAAACAGCTCGAAACAAAAAATAGGAGATTTTTGCATGGTACGATGGTCAAAACCTTCGGGGGATTATATAATAAATTTTTATCGACCAAAAGAAGTATTGTGCAAGAAAACGAGTCCGGAGGGCACACGAGGTGCCCACGTGGCAGGGGGCGCGCCCAGGGGGTAGGGCGCGCCCTCCACCCTCGTGGATGCCTCGTGTCCTTTCTGGACTACTTCTTATTTTCCTGTTTTCTTAAATATTCCAAAACGGAGAGAAATTGCCATTAGAACTGTTTTGGAGTCGGTTTACTTACCGTACCACATACCTATTCCCTTTTCGGAATCTGAAACGTTCTAGAAAGTGTCCCTTATGTACTCCTCCGGGGTTACGGTATTAATAACATTGGCTTCAACATTTATAGGATTGCCTGAGATATAATGTTTGATTCTTTGACCGTTCACCACCTTTGGATTTGTGCCTTTGAAGTTGTTGATTTTTATGGCACCGGAACGATATACCTCCTCGATAATGTAAGTACCTTCCCATTTAGAGAGGAGTTTTCCTGCAAAAAATCTTAAATGAGAGTTGTATAACAGAACATAATCTCCTACATTAAACTCACGCTTTTGTATCCTTTTGTCATGACATCTTTTAACTTTTTTTTAAACAATTTGGCATTCTCATAGGCATGGGTTCTCCACTCATCAAGTGAGCTGATGTCAAATAGTCTCTTCTCACCGGCAAGTTTGAAATCATAACTGAGCTCTTTAATGGCCCAATATGCCTTATGTCCTAGTTCGAGAGGTAAGTGACATGCTTTTCTATAAACCATTTTATATGGAGACATACACATAGGATTTTTATATGCAGTTCTATAGGTCCATAATGCATCATCAAGTTTCTTGGACCAATTCTTTCTAGACCTATTAACAGTCTTTTGCAAAATTAATTTAAGCTCTCCATTACTCAGTTCTACTTGACCACTAGACTGTGGGTGGTATGGAGATGCAATTCTATGATTAATATCATACTTAGCAAGCATTTTACGAAAGGCACCATGAATAAAATGTGAACCACCATCAGTCATTAAGTATCTCGGGACTCAACCTCAAAAAAATAACTTCTTTAAGCATCTTAATAGAGGTGTTGAATAGCTGCTACCCACTTAGCAACGTAATCAACAACAACTAACATATGTGTATACCCATTAGAGGAAGGAAACGGTCCCATATAATCAAAGCACCAAACATCAAATGGTTCAATAACAAGTGAATATTGACGTCTACTAATATTACCAATTCTTTGACATTCATCACAAGACAAGACAAAGTTACGGGCATCCTTGAAAAGAGTAGGACAATAAAAACCGGATTGCAATACCTTATGTGCAGTTCTATCTCCAGCGTGGTGTCCTCCATAAGCCTCAGAGTGACACTTGCGAAGGATTTGTTCCTATTCATGCTCAGGTACACAACGTCTAATGACACCATCTACTCCTTTATAAAGGTGTGGATCATCCCAGAAGTAATGTCTTAAATCATAGAAAAACTTTTTCTTTTGCTGGTATGTGAAACTAGGTGGTATAAATTTAGCAACAATGTAATTAGCATAATCAGCATACCATAGAGCAGTACGAGAAGCATTTATGACAGCTAATTGTTCATCAGGAAAGCTATCATCTAACCTAGACAAGTTGTCTGCAACAGGGTTCTCAGCTCCCTTTCTATCAATAATATGCAAATCGAGAACCCATCTAATAAGTCTAGGTTTAGCATCTTTCTTTTCCATAAGGTATTTAATAGCAGCATGATCAGAGTGAACAGTTACTTTAGAATCAACAATGTAAGGTTTGAACTTATCACAAGCAAACACAATTGCCAAAAATTCTTTTTCAGTAGTAGTATAATTTCTCCGGGCACTGTCTAGAGTTTTACTAGCATATTGGATAACATTTAATTTCTTATCAACTCTTTGTCCTAGAACAACACCTATAGCATAATCACTAGCATCACACATAATTTCAAAGGGTAAATTCCAATTAGGTGGTTGAACAATAGGTGCAGAAATCAAGGCTTTCTTAAGTATTTCAAATGCTTCTACACAATCATCATCAAATACAAAAGGAACATCTTTTTGTAAGAGATTAGTCAGAGTCCTAGAAATTTTTGAGAAGTCTTTAATGAACCTCCTATAAAAATAGGCATGACCAAGAAACTTCTTATACCTTTAATGTCCTTAGGACACGGCATATTTTCAATAGCATCAATTTAGCCTTATCAACTTCAATACCTCTTTCAGAAACTTTATGCCCCAAGACAATACCTTCATTAACCATAAAGCGGCACTTCTCCCAATTCAAGACAAGATTAGTTTCTTCACATCTCTGCAAAACTTGATCAAGGTTGCTTAAGAAATCATCAAAAGAAGTTCCATACACAGAGAAATCATCCATGAAAACCTCAACAATCTTTTCACAAAAGTCAGAGAATATAGCAGTCATACATCTTTGAAAGGTAGCAGGTGCATTACATAAACCAAAAGGCATACGTCTATAAGCAAAGGTACCGAAAGGGCAAGTAAAAGTGGTCTTTTCTTGATCCTCTTTCGACACAGGTATTTGAGAGAAACCATAATAACCATCTAGAAAGCAAAAATGTGTATGTTTGGATAATCTTTGTAGCATTTGATTAATAAAAGGTAAATGGTAATGATCCTTTCTAGTAGCTTTATTTAATTTGCGGAAATCAATTACCATTCTATAACCTGTAACAATTCTTTGTGGGATCAATTCATCTTTATCATTAGGAACAACAGTAATGCCTCCCTTCTTAGGGACACAATGGACATGACTTACCCACGGACTATCAGCAACAGGATAAATTATACCTGCCTCTAGAAGCTTTAGTATTTCATTTCTTACCACTTCTTTCATCTTAGCATTTAACCGTCGTTGGTGATCAACAATCGGTTTAGCGTCTTTCTCCAAAAAAAAATTGTGCTGGCATAGAGTGGGACTAATGCCCTTAAGATCATCAAGAGTATATCCAATAGCAGCATGGTGCTTCTTCAGAGTTTTCAATAATTTCTCTTCTTCCTGCTCTGAAAGGTTAGCACTAATAATAACAGAATATATCTTCTTTTCATCAATATAAGCATATTTAAGAGTATCAAGTAACGGTTTAAGCTCAAACACGGGCTCACCCTTGGGTGGAGGAGGATCCCCTAGAATTTCAACAGTCAAATTGTGCTTCAAAATAGGTCCCTGTTTAAAGAATACTTCATCTATTTCCCTTCTTTCATTCATAAACATATCATTTTCATGGTATAGCAAATATTGTTCTAAAGGATCATCTGGAGGCACGACAATAGAAGCAAGACCAATAATTTCATCTTTACTAGACAATTCTTTATCATAGGGTTGTTTACGAAATTTAGCAAAATTAAAATCATGAGACATATCCCCTAAACCAACAGAAACAATATCCTTTTTGCAGCCTATCTTAGCATTAACAATATTCAAGAAGGGTCTACCAAATATAATGGGGCAAAAGTCATCTTGTGGGGAACCAAGAACAAGAAAATCAGTAGGATATTTAACTTTCCCACACAAGACTTCAACATCTCTAACAATCCCAACTGGTGAAATAGTATCTATATTGGCAAGCTTAATTGTAACATCAATACCTTAGCAACACTAGGTTCAACTTTAATTTGCTCAGGAGGTGTAGGTGTTCTAGCATTACTCTTACGAACCACAGTTGAAGCTTTAGCATGATCCTTTATTCTAACAGGAAAAGGTGGTTTCTCAATATAAGCGGTAGGAACAATAGGATCAACATTATAAGTGATAGTCTTTTCTTCAACTTTAATAGGTTCAACTTCTTTTACTTCAATGGGAGGATGATATTTAAACCACTTCTCCTTAGGGAGATCAACATGAGTAGCAAATGATTCACAGAAAGAAGCTACTATCTCAGCCACAAGTCCATATTTAGTGCTAAATTCACGAAAAGCATCAGTATCCATAAAAGATTTAACACAATCAAACTTAGGTGTTATACTTGACTCCTTAACTTCGTCGAGTTCCCAATCTTCAGAGTTGCATTTAATTCTTTCCAATAAATCCCATTTGAATTCAATAGTCTTCATCATAAAAGAACTAGTACAAGAAGTATCAAGCATGGAGCGATTATTGAGAGAAAGCCGACCATAAAAATTTTGAATAATAATTTCTCTTGAGAGCTCATAATTGGGGCATGAATATAACATTTAATTAAGCCTCCCCAAGATTGAGCGATACTTTATCCCTCGCGAGACCAGAAATTATATATATAATTACGATCACGATAAACCAGATGCATAGGATAAAACTTCTGATGAAATTCCAATTTCAATCGGTTGTAGTACCACGATCCAATATCATCACATAGACTAAACCATGTCAATTCCTTTCCATTCAAAGATAAAGGGAAGACCTTCTTCTTGATAACATCCTCGGGCATACCTGCAATCTTAAATGATCCACAAACTTCATCCACATAGATTAGGTGCATATCGGGATGTAATGTTCCATCTCCTGTAAAAGGATTGGCTAGCAGTTTCTCTATCATACCTGAAGGAATTTCAAAGTAAACATTTTCAGTAGGTTCAGTAGGTTGAGGAGCAATTCTTTGCTCTACTGGTCGGGGTGAAGATACCCCGAACAAGCCCCTCAAAGGATTGTTTGCCATAGTAACAAGTGACAGTAAATTTCAGCACACTATATAAATTTTTCCTTACCAAAGGCGCTTCACTCCCCGGCAATGGCGCCAGAAAAGAGTCTTGATTACCCACAAGTATAGGGGATCTATTATATTCCTTTCGATAAGTAAGAGCCCAATGAGGAGCAGAAGGAAATGACAAGCGGTTTTCAGTAAGGTATTCTCTGCAAGCACTGAAATTATCGGTAACAGATAGTTTTGTGATAAGGTAATTCGTAACAGGTAACAAGTAATAAAAGTAAAGAAGGCGTAGCAAGGTGGCCCAATCCTTTTTTGTAGAAAAGGACAAGCTTGGACAAACTCTTATATAAAGGAAAGCGCTCCCGAGGACACATGGGAATTATCGTCAAGCTAGTTTTCATCATGCTCATATGATTCACGTCCTTTACTTTGATAATTTGATATGTGAGTGTATCGGTGCTAGGGTACTTCCCTTCCTTGGACAAGCATCCCACTTATGATTAACCCCCCTCGCAAGCATCCGCAACTACGGAAGAAGAATTAAGTTAAACCTAACCATAGCATGAAACATATGGATCCAAATCAACCCCTTGCGAAGCAACGCATAAACTAGGGTTTAAGCTTCTGTCACTCTAGCAACCCATCATCTACTTATTACTAATGCCTTCCCCTAGGCCCAAACAATGCTGAAGTGTCATGTAGTCGACGTTCACATAACACCACTAGAGGAAAGACAACATACATCTCATCAAAATATCGAACGAATACCAAATTCAGATGACTACTTATAGCAAGACTTCTCCCATGTCCTTAGGAACAAACGTAACTACTCACAGATCATATTCATGTTCATAATCAGAGGGGTATTAATATGCATAAAGGATCTGAACATATAATATTCCACCTAATAAACCAACTAGCATCAACTACAAGGAGTAATCAACACTTCTAGCAACCCACATGTACCAATCTGAGGTTTTGAGACAAAGATCGGATACAAGAGATGAACTAGAGTTTGAGAGGAGATGGTGCTGGTGAAGATGTTGATGGAGATTGACCCCCTCCCGATTAGAGGATCGATGGTGATGACGACGGTGACGATTTCCCCCTCCCAGAGGGATGTTTCCCCGGCAGAACAGCTCCGCCGGAGCCCTAGATTGGTTCCGCCAAGGTTCCGCCTTGAGACGGCGGCGCTTCATCCTGAAAGCTTCCTTCTTATTTTTTTCCAGGGCGAAAGACACCTTATACCAGAAGATGGGCATCAGAGGCCTGCCAGGTGGCCCATGAGGCAGGGGGCGCGCCCAGGGGGTAGGGCGCACCCCACCCTCGTGGACGGTGGCTGGCTCCCCTCTAGTGCTTTCTTCACCCAATATTTTTAATATATTCCAAAACTGACTTTCATGGAGTTTTAGGACTTTTGGAGTAGTGCAGAATAGGTCTCTAATATTTGCTCCTTTTCCAGCCCAGAATTCCAGCTGTCGACATTCTCCCTCTTCATGTAAACCATGTAAAATAAGAGAGAAAAGTGTGATAGCCTAGCTTATTAGGGATGATAGACTACTCATATAAATAAGGAATTCCTTCTTTCCGGGAGCCCATTCGGACAGAACTCCAAAGTTAAGCGTGCTTAGCTTGGAGTAGTGTCAGGATGGGTGACCGACCGGGAAGTTGCTCCCGGGTGCGCACGAGTGAGGACAAAGTTCACAGAAAAGACTAGTATTGATCTGTGGGGCCAGTCTAGATCCCGCCAGGAGTAACGACCACCGGCGGGTGTGTCCAGAATGTTACAAGTTGGTATCAGAGCCGACCCTCGCGGTTACACGGATGTTTGTGGACAGGTGCACGGTCATGTTGTTCATGACGTTTGTGACCCGTCGTGGCACCCGACATGGCACATGTACCAGACTGGATGCACAGACGTATGTGCCAAGAGGGAACGTTGCTGTGGCCCGACGAGGACATCGGTTCCTCTGAGTGGGGGTGTATGTGATAGCCTGGCTTATTAGGGATGATAGACTACTCATATAAATAAGGAATTCCTTCTTTTCTGGGAGCCCATTCAGACAGAACTCCAAAGTTAAGCGTGCTCAGCTTGGAGTAGTGTCAGGATGGGTGACCGACCAGGAAGTTGCTCCCGGGTGCGCACGAGTGAGGACAAAATGCGCAGAAAAGACTAGTATTGATCTGTGGGGCCAGTCTAGATCCCGCCAGGAGTAACGACCACCGGCGGGTGTGTCCGGGGCGTTACAAAAAGGCATAAGTATTGTGACATAATGTGCAATAACAACCCATAATGCAATAAATATTGATATAAAAGCATGATGCAAAATTGACGTATCATGTCCAAAGCAACATTGAACTTCTCACGAGAGACCGAGGATCCCCCATCGGCCGCAGACAAGGGAGGACTCGCACCGGAGTGCTCCTCCACCTCGTCTGTGGTGTCAACCATACTCTTCGGACGACAAAGTCCTTAATAAAGAGACGGGGCTCTAATACCAATTGAAAGGATCGATATGGTTGACTAGAGGGGGGGGGGGGTGAAGGCAACTAACAATTTTTAGCTTTTCATGATCAAATTAAACTTAGCATCAAAATAGGTTGTCTAGATGTGGAACTAGGTGAGCAACTTATATGATGCAACAACAACAAGCACACGAGCAAGCAAGGGATACAACACAATAAAAGCTCGCACAAGTAAAGGTAGGAGATAACCAAGAGTAGAGCCGGTGAAGACGAGGATGTGTTACCGAAGTTCCTTCCCTTTGAGAGGAAGTACGTCTCCATTAGAGCGGTGTGGAGGCACAATGCTCCCCAAGAAGCCACTAGGCCCACCGTATTCTCCTCACGCCCCCACGCAATGCGAGATGCCGCGATTCCACTATTGGGGCCCTTGAAGGCGGCGATCGAACCTTTACAAATAAGGTTGGGGCTATCTTCACAACTTAATTGGAGGCTCCCAACGACACCACGAAGCTTCACCACAATGGAATATGGCTCTGCGGTGACCTCAACCGTCTAGGGTGCTCAAACACCCAAGAGTAACAAGATCCGTAGGGGATTAGTGGGGGGAATCAAATTTCTCTTAGTGAAAGTGTAGATCGGGGCCTTCTCAACCAATCCCTAGAAAATCAACAAGTTTGATTGGCTAGGGAGATAGATCGGGCAAGAATGAGCTTTTGAATGGCAATGAAGCTTAGGAGGAAGAGGTCAATCTTAGGAAGAAGAAGACCCCCTTTATATAGGGAGACAAAAATCCAACCGTTTTTCTGCCCTGTGCCCGCAACTAAGAGGTACTGCCGCTTCTAGGAGCGGTACTACCGCTTAGGCGGTACTAGCCCGTATAGGGCTAAAGTACACTGGATGTACCTACGGTAGTGCCGCCAGAGCGGTACTACCACTGCCCCTAGGGGTACTACCGCTTAGGGATTTTAGACCTGGAGAGGCAGCAGTAGTAGAGGGTGCCAAGGCGGCAGTACCGTGCGAAGCGGTACTACCGTCCTAGTGCCGCTCTACTACCGCTTAGAGCAAAGTGGGAACAGAAGCTTGCATAGAGGAAAACCCCGCAAGTGGTAGTGGCGGCGGTAGTATGGGCTGCAGTACCGCCAGAGCGGTACTACCGTGCTACTACCGCCCTACTACCGTTAAAAGGAGACCGGCAACAGAATGTTGCACGCTCGGGGAAACCCTAAGCGGTAGTGCCACGAAGTACCCAGCGGTACTACCGTGGGCACTAGCGGCACTACCGCTTGCAAGTCACTAAACACACCACATAAAACATATGGAAACGCTCCAGAGAAGGGAAAGGAAGCTGTGGGTGCATATGGGGCTGTGTACGTGTCGATTCCACCCATACCTTTCCGAAGCGGACCCCCTCTTAATACTACGGCTTTCCTACGAATCAAATCCACCGAAAAGACACGTAGAGAACCGTTGTCTTCGATAGGCTCCGAGGGACACCGAATCATCTAGTGCCTAGACATGAGATATCTGAAATGCTTAATGCACACGGTTAGTTCGCAAATGCACTATCATCAATCACCAAAACCACTTAGGGAGAAATATGCCCTTACAAGAGTCCAGTTCAGCAGAATTTGACAAACCAGAACCTAAAATCCCCAAATTTTAGGGCACGGGGGAGGGGAGACTAGCCGTCATCGAAGATGTAGTTGCTTAGATGGTCCTTGCCGGAGATGCTGGTTGCCACGGCGCAAGCCTTGTGCATTCGGTGGGGTAAGGCTGATGATTCTGATGATGATGGGTGCGAGTCATCCTCCAAATCCACACCGCATCCATCATCAGATCCAAACAACTTGAATCGCAAGAAACGACCATCACCGCCACTTCCGTGAGCATCATCGTTGCCGAACGAGTCATCACCGACACCTCAAGTCGCCATGGGTTCTTGTAGTCGTGCGCGGGAGAAAGGGAGAAGAATGACAGGGAAACATTTTCGGCTAGGGGGTTAACCGCCGAGGGCAAACAACCATTAGATTTCTGGCAGATGGGCCAGCCTTGTCGGAAAATGGATTCAAATGGCCAAATCGCACGACCACTGCAATCTAAAACAAACCATCCCCAAAAGCGATTGTTTTGTTTTGAAAAAAGTTCCAATAATGGTAGTAGTAATCTTAAACCCTCATATGTGTTTTTTGTTTGTAATTTACTCAAAATATAAGTTGTACGCTATACAAATTATATTGTTGAATTCTTATGCGAAAGAAGTCTCCTATTATATTATTTTCGTGGTATATGTAATTTACAAATTTATTAGGTAATATACCTATTTCCAGGTAATTAACCCACCATCCACATTTAAGTGAGAAAACAAACTTTTTTAACTGTTTTACATAAACCCCCATCCCTTTGCTGGTAAATAACCCGCACTCCATCATTAAGTGACACAAAATGAATTATTTTTGTGTTTTACCGTAAACCCCTTACCATTTCTATAATTAACGTGCAGTCCATCTAGAACAAATAATATTTTTTAAAATACTCATATCTTTTAAACCACAACTCTAATTTTAACATGTTATGTATGAATTTGATTAGAAAAATGTGTAGAATATGAATATGATGTTATTTTAGCTGTTAAATATTTTAAAAATGCTATTTAAGATGCAATTTTAATCAATAGCGCATGATCTATCTTTCTTTCGTACCAACACCAACCAGGACTGCAATAAACACCTCATCAAAGCCAAATTAGAGACGAAACAAACCGTCGATAACGATGCATGTACGCCTCGGCAAAATCTTGCATGAGAAAAAAAGCAGATTTCTTATCTTATGTCGAGAAAGAGACGTCTCGACAAGACTTATTGGGGTATAATAAGGTCCGGGTGGTATTTTCTTCTCTGGCTCTTTTGCTAGTAAATCCACCCAAAATACGATGGTACGAGGAATATGTTATGGCCGAGTAGCTTGTTTGTGACTTGCACGGGACGCATCCGAGTTTTGTTAATTTAATCTCAGCCATTAAACGTCGAATCAAACGGCCCGTATCGTTCTGAGCCGTCACAGGCGTGTGCGCCGCCCCCTGAAAACCAATCCCTGCGGGCTTGCGGCGCGAAGCTTTTCTTTCCCCCAGAAGTAAACTACCGTCTCAATTTATTTTTTAATAAACTCCCACAGCTTTGAGGCGGCGAGAAGCAGACCGGAGGAGGAGGGGAATCGGAGAAGATGGTTGTTCTCGTGGTAGCGACGGCGTCCGACCCGGCGTCCATCGGCCCCGCCGCCGCGTTCCTGGCTATGCCTGGCTGGTCCCCCGGCCCGCCCATCCCGGTGAGGAAGCTCTTCCTATCACCCATCAACCTAACCCCTTTGAGTTTCGAGCACATTCGACTGTACACGCTGTTCTTGGCAATCTGTATGCATCAATCGCAAGATTAACTTTGCCGTTGAGTAAGGATGACTAGCAGCGACGAAGTGCGGTGCCGGTTAGGGTTGGCGCAGTGCGTAGTACTTAGAAATAGAACAATAGTTGCGACTGTGAAGCAGGAAGCTTGTTCGATGAGAAAAATCCCTGCCTCACGATTTGCTTCGTGAAGGCCAGAATTTCGCTCTTTGTTTGTCTACTGAAAAACCTCCATGTGGGGATAGATGCCATCTTAGAATGCGTGCAGTAAAATTATTCTGACTGTATTCTGTATCATTATTTTGGTTAGATTTGTCTTGAAGAATAGATTCAACCTATACTCTCTAGGTTTTGATATATTAAATAGAAATTTGTTGCCAAAGCTGTGTTATGGGGATTATTTCGGTGTCTGGAATGACACTTGTGACCGGAGGCATGACTGCTGTTGCTGGCAACATAGTGGCAGTGGCTGCAATCTGGGAGTAACAAGCTAACTGTTTATTAGGTGCGTTGTTGCTAGAATTTTATCCACGAGTATACCCTAGTAAATTGCATATCTCACTGGTGTACAGAGATCTAGGATCATGTAATGTAACAAAACAATGGTCCATTATGTTCCACTCTGATCTCAGTTAAAGTTACCTGCAATTTTTATCCTTATTTTATTTATTCGTAAGGTATCCGACAATGTGTTTGTGGCATAGTTCCCAACTAACTGGTGCTGATATTTGTTTTTAGGAGGGGATGGAGAGCTTTACAAATGGGAATGTTAGGTTATTGAAGCATGAACGCAGCATTGTTGCAGAGGATGATCTTGACCGTCGGTGGCAGGAAGCCACTGGAGAGGCTGTTTCCGAGGTCATATTCCTCAGCAAACACACTGCAGTCTCCAACCGCCCTGCACTCACTGTCCATCCAATCGGTTGGTTCTGCATTCATCTGTCTGTATCCTGTTTAATTCACAAGTGCAATCAAACCTCGATATGTTATGTGTAAAATCCTATTAAATATGTAAATATGATACCATATACAAATTGTTAGTACATTCGAAGTTACTGCACTTATTCTTCTAGCATACAGGCAGTTAATTATATTATATATTTTTCCTGATTTCCCTGTATACTTGAGCCTGCGATTGTTTGGTTTCATGGTTTGTGAGCAATGTCCATGCTTTTCAACCCACATGCATACAGGCATGTCGATTACTAATTAGTGGTTCCTTCTTACCACAATCATTGTTTTATAATTGATGGTTTGCTCATTCTTGTGAATCTACTTCTGAAGGTGTGCCACATCTGAGGGAGGATGAGACCCCCCCTCAAGGTGGGAGGCCTGGATGGGCAGCGGTGCCAAACCCTCGAATTGGCCCATGGTTCCGGTTGATGCAAAAGGTTGCTGCAGACCAAGGTCTTGTTCCAGAGTTTGAGGTATGTTGCTTCCTTGATGCCTTTTCTATTTCCAAATCAACTGATTTTAATACTGTTTGCTTTTGAAGAT
Organism: Triticum urartu; assembly: GCF_003073215.2. Lineage (NCBI taxonomy): Eukaryota > Viridiplantae > Streptophyta > Magnoliopsida > Poales > Poaceae > Triticum > Triticum urartu. Next base: position 336,089,846 of record NC_053026.1, read on the forward strand.
TACACTTGAAGCTACTCACCATGGACCACTTACCAGTACACCCACGATGTTTGTTGAGATAGGTACACATTTATATCCATCCTTAGTTCCTTACTCATACAAGCTATCTTTTATCGCTTAGCGCAGCCAAAGGATCGGTGGTTTGTTATTTAAGAATTATTACACATTAATTCAGGGACAAGTGCCTATTTAACGTATGATATGTAGGGTTGGACTCTCCTCTACCGTTTCTTTCACAAAACAAACAAACACAAACTATAATGAGGATACCTCAGTATCTCTGTTGAAGCATTTAGTCTACAAATGCCAACAATCATTTATATTATTATTTGAACTTTTGGATCTTAAAAATCCAAAAGATAGATAATTTATTATTTGGACTATAATTTTATCATATCAAATGATTCACACTTGTGCAACCCAAGCAGCCAGATAACCCACCTCTGTAAAACATCCTGCATTCGACATGAAAACCAATGAATCAAATAATCAACTCCTCCAAAGGATGCTGCACAGAAAAACTGGCTGATCGAGATGCTATAAAGTGGTTACATTGGGTTCATATGAATTTCCTGATATAAAAGCAGCAGATGGCCACTCGTGCAGTTGATTTACATATAAATGCAAAACAAGCAAGTCTAGGCTATTGTCAATGAGTATGTTGTACCAGAATAGCTAATGTGAATGCTTGTATGTCAGGAAGTACACAAGAATACTGGGGTAGACAAGATGCTGCGCAGGCCATTGCTCTAGTTGAGTCTCTCTCTCTCTCTCTCTCTCTCTCTCGTCATGTACTTTGTTCCTTCTTGTGGATTTGCAAGAGAACCCGAAGGGTTTCGTTGTTCGAACTGCAAGATCTCATGCCATCCCCCCTCCCCCCTCCAGAAAAAGATCATAATGCATGTACAGGTTGAAATTAGTACAGCAAAGCATTGACACTTATTGGTGCATTGCCCATATTCAATACCTTTCAGCTAAAATGTCAAGCTTTCACCCTTTTTCTTGAGTGTCAAACTTTCTTTTGTTTTAATTATGCATAGTACCTGTTGGAGTAGTACCAATTAGGCAATACCCAATGTGCAGAACTTTTTTTTAATTGTCACCATAAGTCCTAATGTGGTAGAATTAGGTAAGAACTTGCAAAAAATGCACTCTTATCACTGTTTAAAGTAACCGCAGGCTCAAAAGTCTCTAAATATTAATCAAATGTACATTTGACGACTTATTTGTTTCAAAAGTAAAAACAAACATAGGAGAACATGAAACTGAGCTCTCCAATCATTTCAGGTTCTATGGAAAGGTCTTGGTCTTGAGGAAGGAAATGCTGTTGGAACTTGGCTGGGGTATGTTGACATATTCTTTTCTCTACATGGAGTCTAACAATGAGGTGGTTGGATGGCTGGTTAGAATCCTTGCAGTGATTTATTATGTTTTATGGGGGTGAGCAGTGATTTAATTAAGAATTCTAACAGGAACTTTAAACCGCTCTGGGAATCAGGATGATTGGAATTTAACAACTCGAATTCAAGATTGTGCGAATAAAATGTTAGATCATCTGCAACGATGTATTAGTCAAAAGATTTATGACTTAACAATCTTCTATACTCCCTGCATCACTAAATATAGGTTTTCCTTAAATGCGTGCAGTCAAGCACTTAATTTTTGCTGTCAGTATGTAAAAATGTTACTTCTCGACAGATCAGGACATAGATGGATCAGTGTTATGATAAACGAAAAATAATTTCACTTTCAATATATTATGCTTCGCAAATTAATTTTTCTTTTGAACTGAAAACTGTAGGAGAGGTCCAGACACTAAAAGTTTGAAATTACAAGTCACAAACATTGGTCCTTTAGCAATATGTGCCACAATTCAGTTGACCTTGGTTTGTGAAACCTGTATCATTCTGCATTGGCATAATTAAGTTCTATTATGCTCTTGCATACCAGGGCTGCATCTTTTCACTGTCATACTTTACTTGTTTGGTATTTGAAATGGCGACCTTCCTTTTTTTTGTTTCAAGTATTCATTCATCACTTTTGCTCTTCTTAAGGCTCCAAACCTCATTTCTGGTTATGCAGGAGTGGTGAAAAGGTTCTACTAGGTATCGGTGGTGGTCACTACGCCCCTCGTCATACGGATATTGTCATGTAAGCCCTGAGGTGAAATTATTATTGCAGCAGTTTCTAACGACGCATTGCCGCCCCTCGAATTCTGGACTTATAATGCTTATTGTAGTTGTAATGATTCAGTATAAAAGTGTATGACCTAAGCCAACCCACTTTGTTACAGATAGATGATTGGCTGTTTCTTTTCATGCTCATGTTGTGTAGTGAAGTTGCTCCCTGATATTGACCACGAATCATGATGATATTATCTTAGGGAACATCCATGAGATTCACCTTAGATCACCATCTCCTCGTCTTTGATCTAATAACCGCATTTTGTGATTCCTTCCTTCTTAAACCTGGAACACATAGAGAGATGAAGGGGGAGAGGTAATACATGTGGTTCCACCTGTCACAGCAGCATAAGATAAATTCACCAATAGTACAACCAAATATACCATACATGGATCTTGAAGCAAAATATGTGGCCTTTATGAAGTGCTCTAATGCCAGTGTGCCAAAATGCATTCTTGAACATCTTATAACTTGTTTGGATTATGTAGTTATTAGTTTAAATCTTATTATCATACAAAGCATACTGTTGAAATGGATAACCATACTAGAAAAAAACAGTTTGTTCTGTACTGTTTGATTGGTTCTGACTTTTACCTAACTGCCGATAAATTCCTGATATCTCTTATGCTGAAGTGAATGTGTATGCAGCCCTATTCCTAAGTGACTACTCTTTCCGAGCAATGTGTTCTCAGTTTATGTATATACTTATTTAGTGAGGAGCAAACTGGCAGAGACGTGAGCATTCCGTTCATGCTTGAACAATATTAGTAGTCTGATATTGTTTACATCCTCAATTTTTATCAGCAAAGATGGTGTCTGGGTGGGTCATCTCCTGTCTGGTTACTCTTTGCCAATGGACGCTCCGCCTCAAGTAAATGGAAAGAGTTCTGGTGAGGTTGGTGGGATGTGGAAGCATTCCATCAAAGTTTCGTATGAAGCCACGAAGGCAGGATTTCCTGGTGGTGAAGTTATAGCACATCTTGATCAGAAGTAAGTAGCATAACCAGTTTCTTATTGTAGTAGCAGTTTCATAAACTGGGTTAATTAGCAGCAACCAACCCACCTTAAGGTGAAAACAAGCTTGTTTCGGTTCCCAAACAGTAAAATCTCAAATAATCTTTCTTGCAAATAGGTCGTATTGGAACTCTTGTGATCTTTCAATGTTGCTCAGTGCGGTTCCTGTGCACTGCATACCATCACAATCTATGAAATGAATATTCAATACTTTTTCTGGCATTTGGTTTTATTCGATGTATATGGTTAAATCATTTATTAACCTAACTATACCCTCCATATAATTCAAATCTCTGACTATTTCAAGCACCTAAGACCTTGTACAATGCTAGGTGCTTAGGGAGGTGCTTAGAAAAATAAACCGGTTTTTTCTGAAGCATCGGTGCCTATTTCTACAAGAGAGACGCCTAATTAAGCGTCTGCCCTATATAAAATAAGCACTGGTGCTTAAGGAAAGCCTGGTTTATTTCTCCAAGCACCTCTCCTAAGCACCTTGCATTGTACAAGGCCTAAATATTACGCTAGTTGAGTCTTGAATGGGCATGATAAGCTTTCCTTAATATCTTATATGTTCTTTTGGTTCATACTAGTTTGTACTGTTTGGCAAGAGTCTCCTAGGATCAATGTCCATTGAACATTGTCGAGTGTCACTCTTGGCAGCACTAATAGTTGTGATCACGTTTTTCATTTTCCTTCTTCTTTTCTGCTGGGCGGTCCACATTTATCTTAAAGTTCAACATTAACAGCTAATTTTTTCTGCAACTACTTGATAACTTCTGTCCATGACCATCTCATCATACTCACCTTTCTCTTCGTAATCATAATCATATAATGTTTCATTGGGATGCATTTTGCCCAAATCTGTTATTGTATAGCTTTGAACACAATGAAAATTCTGCTTCAAAGGTTCATTTCCGACTTAAATGCAAGCCTATTTAGTGTAGGTTTCGTTTGGATGGCGACAGTGACGAACATTTGCTAATGCTACCTTTTTCTTAAGCTAACGCTATGTTGTAGTCTGATGTTTTTGGTGCTTGCTTTGCAGGAGCTTCAAGGGCTGGCAAAAGAACGCCATCACGAGCTATTTGCAGGAGCAAAATATCAGGATAGGAAAACCCAACGATTTCCTCTGCACAAAAACTTGGCCGTGCCCACAAGGCAAGCCGTCGAAGTGACTTCACCCTCCCTAGGGCTTGGCACATGCAAATTGAGTAAATATAGAGCACTGTATTTTGATAATCCGATTTGAAGATGTAGAGTGGTCCCTCCCCGTTCGTCTTAGAAGGCCTGACTTGTGCCTATACGAGAGAGGCATATCTTAAGGACACGTTTGTCGAGTTTTTTGAAAAAAAAAAGAGGACACGGTTGTCTGCCAGACTACGCGTGCTTGCGGTTCCAAGAGTTGGCAGGCAAATGGGGCTATCATTATCCGTATTTTATTTCTATTGACCGACTAGATGATGGTTGAGACTTTACAAAAAGAAAATGGTTGAGACTGATACGCGTACTGTACGTTCCAGCTGGTTAGAGCATGCCAATCAATCCCGGTCACACAAAGGAGCCCGTCAGGGTTCAACTGCTAATTAGTCCTCACACGGCAAGCCACCCAGAGGCGTGGGCAAGCTAACACGCTGCCATCTCAACACGTTTGGACGTACGTGTACTAATCACCCTTATCCATGGAACGACCTGCTGCCTGTGGGGTCGGTTTGGGTTGTTCATTAAGAGCATGGTTAATAGTATAGTCAACAACCGGCTATATGGATACACGCTCATGATGTTTCTTAAAGTTCGTGCTGCAGCAAGTTGTTAATCTACAACCTGTTTTTGTTTTCTCTCATCCAACTTAGCACAAGCATACTTGTTTAATCCTTATAGCCTCCTGATAGTTGTTCTAATCATGCCAGGTACTGGTAATCATGTCAGTGTCTAAATTGAGTATATTAGCAGTTACACGTTAACTTGGGTAAAATTGTGGACACAATTTTGGTAATACTAATGTGAGTATCAATTTGGAGGCAAGGTATCAGTGGTTTTTTTGAACACAATATGCTCAAATACGTGCACATACACCCATTCATACGAATGCACGTAGGCACACCTTACCCCTATGAGCACCTTCGAGATGTTGAATGGACACAACAACTTGAGATTGACAAAATAACCACGGGTGTCTTACAGTCGACAAGAACGTGGTGGACTGGTTCAACCACAAAAACCTAAATCTGAGCTCAAGGTATCAATACCTTTCTCTTGAAGAGGGTGATAACCCTTGGCCTTTCCAATATTGAATCTTTTTAACCAAAATACAATTATTAAATTAACCATATTTTCTAGTTCGACGTAGCATTCCCTCCCTAGAAAAGGCATCCAACCATGGACCAGTACTCTTAGTAAATCATAGCCTTTGAGCCTCTCGTCATGCACGAGTTTGTGTGAGAGAGCAGGCGAGAGGCACCGAAGGTCCCTGCGACACGGGGGAAACCATAGCCATCGCCACCGAGGGCCCCTCCTTCGCCGCCCCTACCCCCGCATTGTCACTGTCGGAGGGCCTGCCGGCGAAGTCGCGCTCTGCCCAGGGATCATGGTGCCGGGGTGCTGATCCACGGTCACCTATGGGACCGGCGGACCGGGTCCCTTTCGGTTCGGCGGGGGCGGAGGTCGCGCAAAGAGCAGATCGAGGCGAAGCACGCGAGCGATTTACCCAGGTTCGGGCCGCACGGATGCGTAAAACCCTACTCCTGCTTTGTGGTTTTGTATTGATTTCTAGCTCGGGAGCGCGGAGTGCTACAGTACACACCAGCGGCTAGCAAGACCGAGCGTGAGAGTTCGGACTGGCTCTCCCCCCTTCTTCGTTGCACACGGGCCTCCTTTTATATGCTCAAGGGGCTACCGACAGGTGGCAACGGAGGTAAAGGGTAAAAATGAAAAGGTGCTGTGGTAGGCACAGCTACCTGTTACAGTGTATCGTATCTAACCCTGGCGGCAGGGGACAAGGGCATTAATTGCCCGTCTGTGTCGCCTAAACAGTACCGAAAGGGACCGCTAGGGACGCCACCGTTTGCCACGATGGTTATCTTGTCAGCGCCTGCTTGCCACCGCGCACCCCTAGCTGCACGGTCTCCTGCCACGTGTGCTTGGAAGGGTCCTAGAGCGACACGTTGGCGGGTGTGCTGGAGCGCGGGCACGAAGTGGGGGTTTCCCGCGCCAAGCTCCTTGCCGCGGTCGTCGTCTTGTCGTGTTCGGGAGCTTGTCGCTCACCGGGCCTTGCCGGGACGCGCGGCGCGTCGCGGCAAGTTTCCTTGGTATGCCTTGGTTGGCCTTCCCGGCAAGCTCCTCTTGCCGGGGTTTTGTTTCCTTCCCGGCCAGCTCCTCTTGCCGGGGCCTTGGTTTGAGTATTTTGTTCTTGAATCGTCTTCAAAGTAGCCGCGGAGGGTCTTGGCGGTCACTCGGCAAGCCTTGCCGCGGGATGCTGCGACTGCCCGTGCACAAGTTCGGGATACTAGGGTACCCCTACTCTAGTACAACGACACATGGCGGCAGGGCGGCTTCGTCACTGTCGAACCCTCCTCCCAAGATTGGCGTGTCACGGGGCGCTCTAGCTGTTGCATCCTATCATGCCGGTCTTCTAGCACTAGCGGGTGTCGTTTCCCTTCTTGGAGACGCTACCAGGCCTTTATTCGTGCCCCTCTTTGAGCACCAGGGTAAACACTTGGTTCAGTTCTTTGGATCGAATGGCGATGGAGTCACGACGTCGATCCCCTTTTTGAAGGCGCTATCTTACTCGCTTGCGGCGTCCTCAGTGTTGGCTTTGAAGATGTTGGACGTTGTGCTGGTTCAGCCTGCCTCTCTAGATCTTGGTTTGATGGGTTTAGCTCTGCTATTTCCTTTGTTTGGGCCGAGCTTTCATTGTCTCTCTGCTTCGGGTACCCGTGTCCACGTCTTCTTGCGTCCGTGCCATGCATTGTATCCTCTCTTGTACTTATTTTATCTTCTTTTATTAATGAAAAGACATGCATTCTCTGCGTATTCGTGAAAAAGTAAATCACATGTAGGTGTACGCGCCAAATTTGTTGTCTCTTTAGTTTACATAAACGTGGTCCTATACACATAAATATTATTTTATTTGTATGATGTTGCTGGCAGTGTTGGTATGGCGTTGCTGTCAGAGCAATGTTTGCCATTGGAGTTCAATAATTTTAGCACAAAAAAAAACCATTTCTCTGCATTTGAATATATTTTACTATTAATTGACCTGCTGGGTCTTACTATCTATATTAGCATATTCTTATCATTATTTACTCCCTCTGTTCCTAAATATTTGTCTTTTTAGAGATTTCAGATAGACTACCACATACGGATATATATCGACATATTTTAGAGTATAGATTCATTCATTTTGCTCCGTATGTAGTTACTTATTGAAATCTCTAGAAAGATAAATATTTAAAAATGGAGGGAGTACTAATCTACATAGTTGGATCTTGACAATCCAAGCATGGAGCTTTGGACGTACACTTCTTGGAAGCCATAGAATAATGTTTAATGTTAGATATGTATTTGGTTGCTCATCTTAACAATCAAAGAGGGACCAACCATACTTTTTTTGTTCCTCGTTGTTTACAGGAGTGTGCCTGCTAGACAGGTTGGAAAAAATGATGACATTGGATTCTGGATAAATTATCATGCAGGGAGATGTGGGTATAACTCATGAGGATGTTCTCCAACAACCCCAACGAACGTATGAAGTATCAGCTGTTTATTTACAATGTATGATCAAGACCTTCAAGAAAAATAAGCGCACGTAGAAAGTATTTATATATGAAGATAAACGAGGCTATCATAGTGTTTTCCTTCCACTGCTGAACACACAACAAGTTCACGTGCGACTCTTTCAACACCATATCCGGTTCACAGCTATTCCAAAGGTGTTGCCAGCTAGGCCCAAGTCATGGTCGGCTAAAGTTCCAATTCATATTCTTCTCGAGGTCTTGTTAGTTCATCTGAAGAGTTCTCACTGCATACAATATCCTCACCTGCTGCTTCTCATAATTAGTGGGGAACCAAACTCCTGCGTTAGTCGAGAAACACATCTAGCTGTCACACTCACACATCAGTTGCGCTAACCAACAGTTGTTGCTGCCCTCTTCAAAGATTGTTCCTTTCACAAATTTCAAATTGCATAAGGATGATTAGCTGCACAACTGGCATCATGATGGAATACTATGATAACTTCAAATTTCTAATTCTTTTCTTGTACTAGTATTTATGTTTACACGACGACATTTCTTTGCAAAATAAATTTCCACTGCGCAGCTCAACAACTGCAAGTGTAGTCAAGCAACCTACAATCAACATAAGGGCATGTACAACACCATACATTCAGCAGTCTGTAATATGTGCCAAGTAGATTTTTTAACAACGTGGAAGAGAGAAATAAGAGAGAGAGAAGACACCCGTCTGTAAAAATAAAGACGGTCGACTCCCACAAGAATCGCTGCTTATCAACGTCCTTCTTGCCGTTGTATGGGTATGCCGTCTATTGTGATCCTAAAAAAGCTCATGTTCTGTTTTCTTTACATGCAAAACCCACCGTGTGCATGACCTAAAATTCTGATCGTGGGTATCCAGTATCCTACAGATAGCCCACATAGACAGCTTGATTTACGGGGTGTCTTTAGTACCGTCTATAAAATGACGTGTAAAGAGCGTATAGACAGCAACTATCTAAACCGATGTGCATGCCCTAAGACGGTAACCTCAAGGGGAGAACAGTGAGGGAAGCCATGCAGAAGGCGAGTCTAGGAAAGAGACAGGAAGCTCTTAATCACCTTTTAATCAGGAGAGCCATGGATGCTAGTAATGGATTGGATCCAACCAAGCGTGCACCAGAAAGAACATAGCTCTAGTTTATATTTATTATTCGTGCCGCCTTCGATGGTTACATTCGAACAAACCTTCCTGAACAGGATTTCAGGAGACGTATCACCGGCAGCAGACCACGGTGGCACGCGCGGCCCTGAACTGACCGAAGTAACTAAGAGCCACGTTTAATTACTCATACCATAAGATTTGATTAGAACTCTTTCTTTTTTTCTCTCACTTTCTAACTCTCTCCACCTTAAATGTTTTTTCCAAGGAGGACGCATAGGGGTTGGCTCTTGCATGAGAGTCCACTTCTTCAAAAAATTTCTTGTCTCTCTCCTTCACATAAAAGAAAGTGTCATGTAAGCTGACTTATACTCCCTCCGTTTCTTTTTACTCCGCATATAAGATTTGGTCAAAGTCAAACTATACAAAGTTTGATCAAATTTATATAAAAAATATAAACATCTACAATATTAAAACTATATAGTATGAAAATACATTTTATGGTGCATCTGATAATATTGATTTCATATTGTCAATGTTTATATTTTTTAATATAAAATTAATCAAACTTTATAAATTTTGACTTTGACCAAACCTTATATACAAACTAAAAAAACGAAGGAAGTAACTCACTATTGTACTCTCTAGTCTCAGCCCTCCGCTCCCGTGATCGCATCGCCCATCCACAATGTCCGACTTTTGGACTGTGTGTGTGGATAAATAAAGCGCATGTCGGTGGTGGCCTCTGTACACTGAGCCCGACCGAGATACATGGGAAGATGGGACCTCGTATTCTGGCACGCGTTGCACGTACGTACACGTCAGCTGGCTGGATTTGGATGCCTGACTACAATCGATTGGAAATGCAGGGCAGTTAACGCTTCGCCAGTTTTCCTCTCGTCCCTGGCGACTGCAACGCTAGTCGCCGCCAAGGCCAATCTCCCAACGCCGTTCTTCGACGGCTCTCCTCCGTCGGCGACCTTGATCGTCGATGATGAGGGAGGCCGCCGGATTTACGCGTGTGGATCAATTTTTTTCCTTTATAGTTTAGGTTTTTAGGTTGTTCATCGTCTTTGCTTCAGTGATGACGATGGTGGCGCTGAATAATGAATCTTCGGATCCTTCCCTGACGAGGCCATCGGTCCTATGGTTGGGAATGGATTTGGAAACCAGTCTGTTCAAGTAAGGATGGTGTGGCGGCGGCGGCATCCTTGTGGTGAACCTGTGTCCTCAGGCTTCGCCGTTGCGACGACGTTTGCTCCAGCGTCGACGCGGAGCTTGGGAGGTAGTCCAGTAGCGGATGCAGATTGTGGTCTGCATCGACAACATCTGGAAGACGGAATATCTACTGGGTTCGTGGTTTGTGGATGGAAGGTATGGTTTACTCCTTCGGCGTCTTAGTCGTGGTGGAGTGCCAGATCTGGAGTTTGATGGCGTGTCCGGGGTGTTGCCCCGGTCTGATTCGTTCAACGGCAAGGGCTTCACTTTTGGTGAGCCACTTTGGGGGTCCGTAAAGCTGCATATCAGCGATGGAGCCGCGTCGAGCTCGGGTGAGGTGATGATTCGTCATTCTTTTTTTCTGTGGCTGCTGTGGTGGTGCCGGAAGCAGTTGACGATTGTTGGTGTCAAGCTCAAAGATGTTCTACTATACATGATTTTTACTTTGTTTTTTATGACATGAATGAGACACGTATTACCATGCAAAAAAATACAATCAATTGGAAATTAAATAGATCAGCCGAATAAAATTTTATGTAGACACAAATTTTGAAATTCCGGCACAACCCGAAGTAGTCAAGGAATGTCCTCTCTAAGCTTCTTTTACCACATTGCGTGATCCAAATTAAAGTAAATTAACAGATTTCGTTTTTGGTCTCGGCTATTCTCTATTAAAAATGTCGCATAAGCATCAAAGTTGTGCCATGACTCCAGAGTTGGCCATGTGCCAATTGAAAATAATTTAACGACGATGTGGAGATAGTTTTGCAAACATGCAACACAACCAGCACAAAAATGACAAAAATAAGGGGAAATGAGAAAACAAAAAATCATTTAAAACAACTCAACAAAATTGAAAAAAAAGAGGAACAGACTTAAAAAATGAAAAATGGAAAACAAGCATGGGTTTTTATGAAAGTTAAATCTATTTTAAAATTTGTTTTCTTAAAAAGGTAGATCTTAAAATAAGAAACACATAGCTAAAGGAAAACTGAGAACATAATATGAAATTTAGAAGTACTAAAATATCTCAGTGTTTTTATTGAAAACTAGGCAAATTTTAAAATGAATAAAAATGAGAAACATACACATTATGAATTTTGACAAATGTGAAAAGGACACCTTTTGAATCTTGTTAAATAATTCTAATGGTTATCCACCTTTTAATTCTTGAACCATATTTGACTTTATCGGGTTCTGGGCAGGTTCTGGGATTTACAGAAGCTTTGCAATCGGTTGCAAACTTTTTGAACATCCTGGAAGCTTGCCGGCCCTTGCCCTGCAAGTACCGGCCCGGTTAGTTCTGGGCTATGCAGAATTTGCGTGTCACCGTGCAATCAAGGGCACCTCTCTCAAATGTTGGTATAAGTGTGGGTACATATTTGTATTTGTACATGTAGTTGATTCCCACAAAGTCCTTAAGGTGCACCCCCTCTCAATAGTGTGGTTGCCCTAATGACTCAAATGAAATATAAAAGTCATCAAGTGCTCCTTTTTCCTTTTTGGAAATGGGGGAGGGGGTTCCCAACCATCCGTTCTTCTATTAATGATGTGACAACACTGTTTGTAGACTCAAGTACTATTAGGTTAAAAACAATTAAGGGCATAAATGTCCTTTTAGTGAGGGTCGAGGAGGGACGAGGAGGCTGCCGGGAAGGGCAAAGGGGAGGAGGCTGGCCGGAGATAGTGCCATTTGGGAACCCTAGTCTTCACATGTGGCATGATGTGCATGGGGAACAAGAGTCAAGAGAGTCGGGAGGAAACAAGGAGAAATGGGGCTTAGGTGTGCTGATTGCTTGACTTTAGTTTGATGACACTGGTGGGTAAATTCTCATCAACTTGAGAGTCGGGGTACCATACCATAATGTAGAATTAATGAATCACTGAGTTTTGGGCCCCAAAACAACGTGTGACACCTGAGTTGAGCGGAGCCTGATGCAGCAGTCGAGGCGGAGATCCAAATTGTTTCTTTTTTTTTTCTTTTTTTTTGAGGAAAGAAAGAGTACAAAAACTACTCTTCAGCCAACCGAGCGTCGGCAGCTAACACTGCATCCAAGTCTTCCGGGATTCCCGCCACCATCTGCATGTCCTCGTTGCATCTAGCACGAGCGGCCAGGTTGTGGGCTAATTTGTTCTGATTCCTGCTGATGTGCATGACCTGAGCCCCGCTGAACTTTCCAAGTTCCCTCCCGATGTCAACGATAACATGAAAGCAGGTGGAGAGATTGGATGTACCCGGTTTTAAACTGTTTGCCACTGCCATGCAGTCTGTCTCCATGATGATGGGCCCTCTATACATCTCTGACAGGGAGCGCAGCCCGGCCAGCATGGCAGTAGCTTCTGCCTCTTCCACTGACGAGCATATGCCTGCTCTCATGGACAGTGAGAGGATGACTTGTCCCCTATGATCACGTGCCACATCACCCGCATGGGTGTGACACCCCCGATTTGACCGTACACTAATCATACACGCAAACGTGTACGATCAAGATCAGGGACTCACGGGAAGATATCACAACACAACTCTACAAATAAAATAAGTCATACACGCATCATATTACAAGCCAGGGGCCTCGAGGGCTCGAATACAAGAGCTCGATCATAGACGAGTCAGCGGAAGCAACAATATCTGAGTACAGACATAAGTTAAACAAGTTTGCCTTAAGAAGGCTAGCACAAACTGGGATACAGATCGAAAGAGGCGCAGGCCTCCTGCCTGGGATCCTCCTAACTACTCCTGGTCGCCGTCAGCGGGCTGCACGTAGTAGTAGGCACCTCCCGAGTAGTAGTCGTCGTCGACGGTGGCGTCTGGCTCCTGGACTCCAACGTCTGGTCGCAGCAATCGGGTAGAAGGGAAAGGGGAAAAGAGGGAGAAAGCAAGCGTGAGTACTCATCCAAAGTACTCGCAAGCAAGGAGCTACACTACATATGAATGCATTGGTATCAACTGGAATAAGGCTATCATATGTGGACTGAACTGCAGAATGCCAGAATAAGGGGGGGGGGTAGCTAGTCCTTTCGAAGACTGCGTTTCTGGTAACCTCCATCTTGCAGCAGGAGAAGAGAGTAGATGGTAAGTTCACCAAGTAACATCGCATAGTAAAACCCTAACCGATGATCCTCCCCTCGTCGCCCTGTGAGAGAGCGATCACCGGTTGTATCTGGCACTTGGAAGGGTGTGTTTTATTAAGTATCCGGTTCTAGTTGTCATAAGGTCGAGGTACAACTCCAAGTCGTCCTGTTACCGAAGATCACGGCTATTCGAATAGATTAACTTCCCTACAGGGGTGCACCACGTAACCCAACACGCTCGATCCCATTTGGCCGGACACACTTTCCTGGGTCATGCCCGGCCTCGGAAGATCAACACGTCGCAGCCCTACCTAGGCACAACAGAGAGGTCAGCACGCCGGTCTAAATCCTGTGGCGCAGGGGTCTGGGCCCATCGCCCATTGCACACCTGCACATTGCGAGGGCGGCCGGAAGCAAAACTAGCCCCCTTAATACAAGAGCAGGCTTACGTTCCAATCCGGCGCGCGCCGCTCAGTCGCTGACGTCACGAAGGCTTCGGCTGATACCACGACGTCGAGTGCCCATAACTGTCCCCGCGTAGATGGTTAGTGCGTATAGGCCAGTGGCCAGACTCAGATCAAATACCAAGATCTCGTTAAACGTGTTATCTTGAAATAACCGCGAACGCCGACCAGGGCCAGGCCCACCTCTCTCCTAGGTGGTCTCAACCTGCCCTGTCGCTCCGCCACAAAGTTCCACTCGCGGGTACTCCTACGAGCCGACCCATCTTTGGTCACCACATGTATCATATATAAAGTATATAGTATATACCCGTGATCACCTCCCGAGTGATCACGGCTCGATAGTATAGCATGGCAGACGGACAAGAATGTAGGGCCACTGATGATAAACTAGCATCCTATACTAAGCATTAGGATTGCAGGTAAAGGTAACAACAGTAGTAGCAAGGACAGGCTATGCATCAAGATAGGATTAATGGAAAACAGTAACATGTTACACTACTCTAATGCAAGCAGTATAGAGAAGAGTAGGCGATATCTGGTGATCAAAGGGGGGGGGCTTGCCTGGTTGCTCTGGCAAGAGAGAGGGGTCGTCAACACCGTAGTCGTACTGGGTAGCAGCGGCGTCGGTCTCGGTGTCTAGCGAGAGAAGAGGGGGAAGAAATAATAAATATATTGCAAACAAATGCATGATGATGCATGACATGACAAAGCGTGATGCTAGGTGTGCCCTAACGCGGTACGAGGTGGTACCGGTGAAGGAGGGAACATCCGGGAAATTATCCCCGGTGTTTCGTGTTTTCGGGCAGAGGAGCCAGAGGGGGAAAGTTGCGTGTTCGCTATGCCAGGGATGCGTGGCGGACGAACGGGCTGCGTATCCGGGTTCGTCTCGTCGTTCTGAGCAACTTTCATGTTGAAAATAATTTAATCCGTGTTACGGATTAAAAGATATGATTTTCTAAACATTTTATTAATTTCTGGAATTTAATTAATTATTTAAATTAATTCAAAAATGGATTTATGACATCAGGATGATGTCATGCTGACATCAGCAGTCAACGGGGGTTGACTGGTCAACCTGACCAGTGGGTCCCACTGGTCAAAGACACATGTTAATTATTCCAAATTTAATTAATCTAATTAGAATTAATTATGGGTGGGCCCCACTGTCATTGACTGATTAATTAATTAATTAATTAACAATTTAATTAGTTTAATTAATCCAAATTAATTAAGTTAATTATTTCTTTAATTAAGTATTTAATTAATCAATTAGTTAATTATTATTATTATTATTATTATTTATTACTCATTCATTCATTTTTTTAAACGTTCCAGGGGTGGGCCCCTATTGTCAGTGGCACAGGGGCCGTAGCGGGTTACGGGGCGGGTCGGGCGTTGCGGCGCCCTACTGGGCGTTCGCCCAGATCGCCGGGGCGAGGAGGCCCGGGGCAGTTTGCAGGCGCGGGTGTCGGCGAGGCCACGGCAGGGCGGGGCCGTGGCGAAGCGGGCGGCCACCGGAGGAGGACGCCGGGGCCGTGGAGGGGTGCGGCCGGACCACCACGGGGCGGGGAGGGAGCGGTGCGGCGGCATCCAGCTGTCGGCAGCAGGGGCGGAGGGAGAGCAACGGCAGGGGACGGCCAAGGCGTGGCCACGGCGGGGACGAGGGGAGCCGGGCGCGGCCTCGGGCGACAGTAGGCGTGGGCGGCGTGGGGCGTCCGTGGCCAGGCGGGCTTGAGCAGCGGTAGGAGCGGCGATGGCGGCTGTGGGCAAGCGCGAAGGAGCAGCAGCAGGTCCAAGGCGGCGCGTGGTCGCGACCGGCGACGTGCGCGAGCGGACGATGGGAAGGGCGCGGTGATGGGCGTGGGGAGCACGGGCTAGCTCCGGCGGGCGCGTTGTGCAGAGGAGGCGAGGCACGGTCGGGACGAGGGCGTGCGGGGAGCGGCGACACGGGGGGGTGGGGGGGTCGCGGCGCGAGGCGAGGTCGAGCGCGGCCCTGGCGCAACCAGCAGGGGCCGCGGCGGGCGCGGCGCGTGCGAGAGCGCGGACGACGCGGGCACGACGCGGTGAGCGAGCGAGGGAGAGGGACGAGGCCTCACCGGGGTCCGCAGGGTCCGTGGCAGCAGGGCTCGAGGGGGAGGTCGGAGACGTGCGCCAGAGGGGAGGCAGGCCGGCGAGGAAGCGCTCCGGGTGGCGTCGAGCGGTTCCAGGCGGTGGTGGCCTCCTCTCGTTCCCGATCCAGACCGGGAGAGAGGAGGGGGAGGAGATATTTTGGGGGGGAGGGTTGTGGGGTGTCGGTGGAGTGGGTGGGGGTTGTGTAGTGGATAAGGAGTGGGGGGTGGGTGGCCTGCTGGGCCTGGTGGTTTGGCCCAGTTGGGCCACGGCCCAGGGGGGTTCCTCTTTTTTTGTTTTCTGTTTGCTTTTCCCTTTTGTATTTCTTTCTTTTATTTATTTTCTTTTTGTTTTATTTCATTTTAAATCATTTAGGCATTTTCTAAAAACATGTTTGCTACTCTATAATTACCCTTGTAATATTCGGCAACCACCGAACATTTTTGTCTCAATTTTTGAAAACTTTTGTTGTTGACATTAATTTGAATTGAATTTTGAAATGGTTTTGAATTAACCCGAGATTAACTACAGTGACCGAGATGACCTAGCACCATTAATGTGAGATTACTGTAGCATGATTATCCAGGCGTTACAATGGGAATGGCCGCTAACCACGTGGAAGGCCGCATCAGTATTTAATTTCACTGTTCCTCCACTTGGGTTACGCCACCGGCTCTCGCTGCATGCCTTGGGATCCACCCCATGCACGTCCATCCCTCCGACCGGGTGTGCCCCTGAAATCGAGCCATTTGCCGCAACCACCGGACGTTTTTGCCTCTGATTTTCCCGGGGCCCCAACACCGGACTAGGGACACATCCCTTTAGTTCCTCCTCGTACTGTTTCAGGAAAGAGACCAAGCGGCTGACCAGCTCCTTCCTCGAACTGTGAATGCAATCATCACGAAGAAACCAGCAACGCCACAGCAGAAGCATGATTCTTGCTCGTGTGTCCCCATCGCAAGGCGCCAGAAGGTGTTGTAGCCAGTCTTCTCCTGTATACCTGAAGAGCGAATCATTTGGCAGGTCCCACTGTCTTCTCATTTCATGTCTAAGTGCGCAGCTCTTTGTACAGGACACCACGGCATGGTATTCATCTTCCTCTGCGGTTCCACAAATGGTGCAGGTACTGTCCATTTCGAGCGTGCGCCTCCATTTGTTCTTCTTAGTAGCCAGAGTATTTGTGGCAACTCTCCAACCAAATATTTTCACTTTCTCTCATACTTTTGATTTCCAGATTATATTCCAAATAGGGCGGTCGTTGGCTTCATTGGATGAACTGGAAGATTGGATGCTTGTACGGTTTTGGAGTGCTACACAGGGGCGGATCTGGGCCCCAGGCCCCCAGGGCCCAGGCCCGGGGCGTGGCATTTTTTTCAAGTTATTACCTATGCATGTTTTTGAATGGGCCCGGGGCTTGGCCCAATACACATCCAGCCATCCAGGGCCCAGGCCAGGCAGTTGCTCCATCGCTCACCTGCTCCCTTCGTTCCCCACGCATCAGCCCACCGCTCGCACCTGGCTCCCTTTGCTCCCCTTCCCCAGACCTAGTCGACGCAGCCTCCGCCGCTCCGCGGTCAGCAGGCCGCCACCGCCTCCGCCGCTCCGCGGTCAGCAGGCCGCCGCCGCCGCCGCCTCCGCCGCTCCGCGGTCGCCGCTCCCCGCCGGTGACTCCCCTCCGCTACGCGCTCCCCCACTTGCCTGCTCCGCGCCTCTGCCTGCTCCGCCTCCGCGGTCCACGCCTGCTCCGCCCGCCCGCCCGCGCCCTCCCCTGCTGCTCCAGACTCCGGTGCTCGCCGGCTCGACCTCTCCTTGCTCCATGCTGCCACGCCGTCTTCCCTCAATCCCTTTGCTGAGTTGAGTGCTGACTGCTACCCAGAATTGGTAATGGGGCTGTTGTCTGTTGATACAAATTTCAAAGATTAAACATTTTTCATCTGCAATCTGCTTATGGAATTGGTTGGTGCTGCTGTCAAACATTCAATTTCACTAGAGTTGAATTTGAATGTGAATGTTGCTGCTGCTACTGTTAATGTCAATTTCATTTCATTTTGTAGAAATAAAAGATTTTTCATCCATGGCCGCAACAGAAGTGTCTATACCCGGAGTTTTAGCAGGGAATCAAGGGGCCGAGAGGACTAAAGTCATTGATTTGGTACTCTTTTTACTGCATGTACTGTTCGTAGTTTTTGTCATTTTTTATCTATTTTTGGTGTATCTTTAAGCATTGAGTTTAAATTCGAAATTATTGATACAATTGAGACATATTTGAGGTAGCTATAGTTTGATGGAGGTTAAGTTTTTCTCTTGCAAAAATTTTTTTTGGGCCCGGGGCTTGCTCCATTCCTGGATCCGCCACTGGTGCTACAGCCAACTTGTACGCACTCCTGACAGAGAATATGCCTGATTTCTCATAGTGCCACGCTAGGGTGTCCTCTGCCCCGGAGGCTGGGAACTTAATCTCACAGATAGCCTCCGCATCAAAACGGTAAAACAGTTAGTGGATCAGCTGTTCATTCCAACCACTGCCGTCGGGTAACATGAGTTGATTCACCCATCTTAACCTGGACCATCGTATGAACATGGCAGGTTTGAGACCCTCTTGACGAGGGATCCAGTTATCACTCTGGATGGTGACACTCCTTCCGTCTCCTATTCTCTAGACAAGGCCGGCCTTAAGAAGATCCAGTCCATGTTCAATCCCTCGCAAGATCGGTGACGCCTCCGAGGCAAAGACCGTATCCATTAACTTACCATGAGGGTAATACTTAGATTTTAGGACTCGAGCGCATAGACTGTCTGGTCTCTGCAGTAGCCTCCAGGCTTGTCTAGCTAGAAGGGCCTGGTTGAAGAGCTTCATATCCCTGAACCCAATGCCACCCCCTCTCTTGGGCTTGGTCATTTGCTCCCAAGACATCCAATGTACTTTCCTATGTCCATTACCATCACCCCACCAGAAGTCTCGGATTAAACGCTCATACTTGTCACAGAAACCTTGACTCATTTTGAACACTCCCATACAGTACGTCGGTAGGGCCTGCAGCACAGATTTGACAAGTGTATCTTTAGCTGCGTGAGACATATACCTCTCCGCCCAGTCCGAGCATCTCTTCACGAATCTCTCCATGATCGGTTGAAACATCGAGTCCTTCATCCACCCCTCGGGAGTTGGGAGTCCCAGATATTTACTCTCGAAGGTAGAGGATGAAATCTGAAGAGCATTCTTGATGTCCTTTTGTGTCTCAACTGAACAAATCTCACTGAACAACAGAGAGCACTTATTGTTACTGAGGAGTTGGCCGGATCCAGCCTGGAATCGTTCTAGGACCTGCATGACACATTCCGCTTCTTCTTTGCACGCCTTGAAAAACAGTAAACTTTTCCAATGCATCTCATGTGGAGTCCGCGGGCATCGGCCTAGTTATGTTGATTTGGATAAATGCCATTACGACTTTTCAGTCTAGAAAAATGCCACTCCAACTTTGCAATACTCTTATACAGTAGATGCCATTACATAGAATTTAAGACCAAAACCCCTTGTATTCCTCCTTGCTCTCCTTCCTCCCTCCATTCACCTCATTCCCTCAAAATTTATGCATAACTAGTTGCAGTGGCATTTATCGAATTAACCCAATGTCCAAGTATGCGCTATGTTGCTGTGCTTAAATGTGTTTTTAGCTTTCTACCATATATTTTCATGTACGCAAACTGTTCCCATTTTCGGCATCCTAGGGAAGCAGACAAGGTCGAGGGAAGAAATACTCGATTTGCCTAATAATAATAATAAGCCAAACAGAGGTCTCGAGACACGGCTACAAAACGTCGCCGTCAGCGTCCGTCACTTTCTTCCAACGGCTAGAAGAACTTGGTGCCCAATGGCCGATCACGAACGTTGTCGGTTTGGCGCTCCCCCAACAAACGTCGAGCTTGCCGTTCCAACGATCCCGATCAATGGCGCCACAAACAAATGGTAAGAAGAAGAGGCTTGCACAACACAAAACAAAGAACAGAAGAAATTCAGTTGAGAAGAGGGACAACGACAGCCCACCGGACCGGCTGGTGAGCGAAATACCCCGTCGTTCCCGGCTCCCGCAGCTACGTAGTACACACCTCCTCCCCTCTCCCGCCAATACATATACACACCAACACACACACACCCTTCCTCACCTCTCTCGCTCACATCTCTCCTCTTCTCTCTCCCCGGCCTCTCTTTCTCTCTGCGTGTGGATACTGTTGTGTCCTTGGCAATGGCGAGGAGCCGGCAGTCCATCCTCCTGGCCTTCGCCGTCGGAGCAATGGCGGCGGTGCTGCTGGCCTCCCCGGCGGCGGCCAAGAGCTACAACATCACCAAGATCCTGGCGGCGCACCCGGAGTTCTCCAAGTTCAACGCGATGCTGAGCAAGACGCGGCTCGCGTCCGACATCAACCGGCGCCAGACCATCACCGTGCTGGCCCTGGACAACTCGGCCATGGCGGCGCTGGACCACTACACGCTGCCGACCGTCCGCCACATCCTTTCCCTGCACGTCCTCGTCGACTACTACGGCAACAAGAAGCTCAAGCAGCTCTCGCGCGGCGCCACCGCCTCCGCATCCATGTTCCAGGTATGCACACGACACAATTGTATACATGTATACATATAGATTTTGGTTATTACAGTTTAGTTGCACACATGCCAACTGTGCACAATATATAGCTATCTCGATCGATGGTTCTAACACATCCAGAAATTATCACCATTTTGCAAGATCCAAGTCAAAAGAGATTTTTTGATATCTAAGTCCAGTGGCGGAGCTTAGTGGAGATCAACCTGGGCCATCGCCCAGCCCATTTGCCCCTCCTAAGATGTGTCCGAAGCTCCGCCACTGTCTAAGTCAACACCCTTAGCCATCCGATTTCTCTGTGTTGAGAGTAGTTTGAATTTTCGTTTCGTAAGTATTTTTGCCATAGCCGAAACCAGCGAATACAGTTTCCATTTTCGGCCAAACGGAACGAGATTAGCACTTCAATTCGATTGCAATCCAATAAAATATTTTGAATTTTTAAAAATTCTTTGATTTTTAATTTGTTTGTACTACCATAATGGCTGGAATATTATGACCGGAACATAAACTATTTCAGTACTTACCCACAATGACTGAAATTTCACTGAGAGTGAACACCATACTTAAGATACATGCAGAGATGGGGGAAATCTTGATTATATGACATGGACTGATATAAGTAGATCTAAACTGATTTAGATATAAACATGCCATATGGCATAAATTATGCAAGATACTAACAAACTGAGAAAACCAACACAATTTGTCACATGAAAAAACAAAACCAATTTAAATACAAACAAATACTCCTACAAAATATGTATTTCAACCGCCCATCTGCTCTACGTATTATCTAAACCGATGTTCTCAAAAAAAAATTAAAAAAAAACCGATGCTACTAATAGTAGTGGTGTTCATGTAGTTCGCAAAAGCTATAGATACAAGCCACTGAAAATGTGCTCCTTGGCATAGCCAGCCATGGTATCAATTGAGTATCACATTTTCAACCCAAGTTGTTGATTCTTTGGCCACAAAATTCCACGATGATGATCGGGCCGTTGGTTGCCAAGTCACTAAAGCAGACAGTGGTACTGCTGTCGTACTAATTCGCCCACGTAGATGTTTGGCACGGTAGGCTTGGAATTCCATTCAGCCCAGTTGCTGTTTCCTTTAGCATACATATACTAATTTCCTATCTTCCATACCTACAGGATTGATTGACTTCTGGGCCTACATTGTCCAATCATGTACACATAACAGAGGAACGGTTATGGGACATAGTATGATTTATCCTCATTAGTTGGCTAGATTAAACAAGAGTATACTCATTAAATAAACACGTAGATTACATGTAAACAAAGTATCGCGAAATGTATAATTTTGATTTGCTAACGCGCTCGATGCTTTCAGTCGACGGGGACGGCGTCGGGCATGTCGGGGTACGTGAACATCACGTCCCACAAGGGCGGCAAGGTGGAGTTCGTCAGCCAGGACGCCGACGACACCGTCAAGCCTTCCCGCTACGTCAAGTCCATCAAGGAGATCCCCTACGACATCTCCGTGCTCGAGATCGCCTCCGTGCTCTCCTCCTCCGAGGCCGAGGCGCCCGTCCCGCCGCCGGCGCCCGTCGACCTCATCGAGCTCCTCTCCAAGAAGCACTGCAAGTCCTTCGCAGGGCTCATCTCCGGCAACGCCGACGTCTTCCGCACGCTCAACGACACCAAGGACAACGGCCTCACCCTCTTCTGCCCCGTCGACGCCGCCGTCGCCGCCTTCATGCCCAAGTACAAGAACCTCACGGCCAAGGCCAAGACGGCCATCCTGCTCTACCACGGCGTGCCGGACTACTTCTCGCTGCAGCTGCTCAAGTCCAACAACGGCATGGTCTCCACGCTCGCCACCACCAGCGAGGTCAAGAAGGACTACAGCTATGACGTCCAGAACGACGACGAGAAGGTCACCCTCGTCACCAAGGTCGTCACCTCCACCGTCACCGCCACCGTCGGCGACAGCGAGCCGCTCGCCGTCTACGCCGTCTCCAAGTTCTTGAAGCCAAAGGAGCTGTTCAAGGTCGCCCAGGCGCCAACGCCCGCCCCGTCAAAGAAGGGCAAGAAGGAGGCTGGCGACGACGACGACTCGTCTGACAACGAAGATTCCGATGATGCCACCACTGACAAGGGTGATGCCGCGCCAGCGGTATACGGGCGATGGGCCACCGCGGCTGCGACGGCGGGAGCAGTATTGGCATTGTTGATGGCCTAAAAGAGTACGTAAAAGCCGCCGGCTGTTTTATGCATGTTCAAATTTAATTATTACCCCTATATATTTGTTTTCCCTTTGGTATTTTTAATCTTCCTTTTTCTGCGGGAAAATCTCTATCACTTGTTAGTGGTGGTAGAAACAAAATAAGTCGGCGGCTGGTCTCCTTCAAACATCTACAAAATTCAAGAAACTAGCTTAGAGGTGCGATGTGTAGTTTCTTTTTGGAGTCTTGTTGATTGCTAGTATGATGTAATTATTTGCCTTGTAATTAATACAGCTGGAATGTTTTCATGTATGGTACCCTTCTATTGCGATATACCCATGTTGTGCAAGCGATCATCTCTTCTTTTTTACATGCCCTAAGTCCTTCTACCCCTAGGGCGCTGGTGATCTCGTTTGGTGGATGCACTGACCATGTGACCTCTGAGGCATTGTGTGTGACGCTGCAACGGTCTACGCCCATGGTCTCTCGCCTTTCTATTGACAATGTGGCTGCCTTTAGAGGCATTCCAACCCTAACTCCGGAAGGCGCCGATTCGAGTGCAAGGCCTCATGCACATCAAGATGCTGATGGTTTGCAGCATGAACGTTGAGACCTCTGCATCTATCATCTTTAATAAAACATTCAGTTCATTCGTTTTCCGGTATGGGTATTGGGGACAAGGCTTCCAGACTAGGTGTTTCCATGGGCTCTAATGGGCATGAGGTGGCCATTCCGATCAATGAGTTGTTAAACCGGAGACTGATATGGCTTGTGTTATGTTACAAAAGACCGGCGCTGTAACACCTCTGGAAGATGGTGGTCCCTATAGATTTTTAATTCCTGTAATCCAAGATTTATGTGAGGACCTTAATCCTAGGGAGGATAGGGTACCAGAGAGTCATGTTTTAACTCTTTGGTATCTCAAAAGACTCATCTCACCCGCCCTAAGAAGCAATATCTCTCTGCGGTGCGTCATAGTACCCGTAACAAGGTTCAAATAATCGGTATGAGCAACTAGAGGGGGGGGGGTAGGTGGCCAACAAATTAAAGCTCCTTAATAAATTTTCGGTTTACTCCCTCTGTTTCTTTTTAGTCTGCATATAAGATCTGGTCAAAGTCAAACTTTATAAAGTTTGACCAACTTTATAGAAAAAATATTAACATTTACAGTACTAAGGCTATATGGTATGAAAGTTCATTTCATGATGTATCTAACAATATTGATTTCATATTGTGAATCTTAATATTTTTTTCTATAAACTTAGTCAAAGTTAAGAAAGTTTGACTTTGACCAAATCTTATATGCAGACTAAAAAAACGGAGGAAGTACAACAAGAAAGTAGCTTGTCTAGATACGCAACTAGGTGGACAATCTATATGACAAGCTCAATAAGAAGTACAAGCCTAACAGTAAACACAATAATAAAAACTTGCACAAAGAAAGTAAAGGATAGAAGTAACCACAAGTGAAGATGTCAATCTCCTCTTCTTTCTCTTTGGTCTTGTCAGCGGTATCCGATGGTAGTGACCAAGTGGGTGGTGGGTGGGCTGAGGAAATCGGCCTTTCTCGAGGACTCTTGGATTTGGTCATAAATCAAGATCGGGAAATCCAGCACTGGGTGCTTCGGAAAACCAATCCGGCATCTGGCCCTGAAGGGGTTTCTCACGCTCTTTTTGATCTTAAATAAGCGGTTTCTAGATCCAATCTGACATCGATCCCGAATTCATGCGTGCCATTATGGACCAATCTGACACCGGGATGAAGGAGAGAGGTTCCAGAGACCAATCAGACGCTAGACTCCGGAAGTGTGTCTCATGCTGCTCCTTGAGTTGGTGTTTTTACCAAGATCGCGAAGTTCGGCTCTTCACAGGGATTTGTGGTGCGCTCCACATTGCTAATCCTAACGACTTGGCCAGGAGTCACATACTTGATCTCGCTGAGGTGGCCGTTCGAGTTTGCAACGAGGGTAACACTGCCAAGGATGAAGATCTATCCTTGCACAAAGGTCGTACCCCAACTGATTTGCTCGTTGATCTCAACTCCCATTGCGTCGCAACGATCGCCTAGCAGGACCTGTATGGGCCACCAGTAATGGAGCAAAATCCAGCAGATCTCGGCAATGGGAACCTCGTGACCCTCGTGACCAAGGTCGTCACCTCCACCATCACCGCCACCGTTGGCGAGGGCGGGCCGCTCGCCGTCTACGGCGACTCCAAGTTCTTGCAGCCAAAGGAGCTGTTCAAGGCCGTCCAGGCGCCAACGCCTGCCCCATCAAAGAAGGGCAAGATGTTGGGGAACGTAGCAGAAATTCAAAATTTTCCTACGTGTCACTAAGATCTATCTATGGAGAAACCAGCAACGAGGGGAAGGAGAGTGCATCTACATACCCTTGTAGATCGCTATGCGGAAGCGTTCAAGAGAACGGGTTGAAGGAGTCGTACTCGTCATGATCCAAATCACCGGAGATCCTAGTGCCAAACGGACGGCACCTCCGCGTTCAACACACGTACAGCCCGGTGACGCCTCCCATGCCTTGATCCAGCAAGGAGAGAGGGAGAGGTTGAGGAAGACTCCATCCAGCAGCAGCACAATGGCGTGGTGGTGGTGGAGGAGCGTGGTACTCCAGCAGGGCTTCGCCAAGCACCGCAAGAGACGAGGAGGAGAGAGGTAGGGCTGCGCCAGGGAGAGATCAAATCGTCTTGTGTTGGGCAGCCCCAAACCTCAACTATTTATAGGAGGAGGGGAGGAGGGTGCGCCCCCTCTAGGGTTCCCACCCCTAGAGGGGCGGCAGCCCTAGATGGAGGGGGGCGGCCAAGAGGGGGAGAGGGGGGCGCGCCCTAGGGTGGGCCTTAGGCCTATCTGTGCCTAGGGTTTCCCCCTTCTCCTCCTAGCCGCGCCTTGGGCCTTGTGGGAGGCGCACCAGCCCACTCAGGGGCTGGTCCCTTACCACTCTTGGCCCATGCAAGCCTCCGGGGCTGGTGGCCCCACTTGGTGGACCCCCGGAACCCTTCCGGTGGTCCCGGTACGTTATCGATAAAACCCGAAACTTTTCCGGTGACCAAAACAGGACTTCCCATATATAAATCTTTATCTCCGGACCATTCCGGAACTCCTCGTGACGTCCGGGATCTCATCCGGGACTCCTAACAACATTCGGTAACCACATACAAACTTCCTTTATAACCCAGCGTCATCGAACCTTAAGTGTGTAGACCCTACGGGTTCGGGAACCATGCAGACATGACCGAGACGTTCTCCGGTTAATAACCAACAGCGGGATCTGGATACCCATGTTGGTTCCCACATGTTCCACGATGATCTCATCGGATGAACCACGATGTCGAGGATTCGATCAATCCCGTATACAATTCCCTTTGTCTAGCGGTATTGTACTTGCCCGAGATTCGATCGTCGGTATCCCGATACCTTGTTCAATCTCGTTACTGGCAAGTCTCTTTACTCGTTCCGTAACACATCATCCCGTGATCAACTCCTTGGTCACTTTGTGCACATTATGATGATGTCCTACCGAGTGGGCCCAGAGATACCTCTCCGATCACACGGAGTGACAAATCCCAGTCTCGATTCATGCCAACCCAACAGACACTTTCGGAGATACCTGTAGTGTACCTTTATAGCCACCCAGTTACGTTGTGACGTTTGGCACACCCAAAGCACTCCTACGGTATCCGGGAGTTGCACAATCTCATGGTCTAAGGAAATGATACTTGACATTAGAAAAGCTTTAGCATACGAGCTACACGATCTTTGTGCTATGCTTAGGATTGGGTCTTGTCCATCACATCATTCTCCTAATGATGTGATCCCATTATCAACGACATCCAATGTCCATGGTCAGGAAACCATAACCATCTATTGATCAACGAGCTAGTCAACTAGAGGCTTACTAGGGACATGGTGTTGTCTATGTATCCACACATGTATCTGAGTTTCCTATCAATACAATTCTAGTATGGATAATAAACGATTATCATGAACAAGGAAATATAATAATAACTAATTTATTATTGCCTCTAGGGCATATTTCCAACAGTCTCCCACTTACACTAGAGTCAATAATCTAGTTCACATCGCCATGTGATTAACACTCACAGGTCACATCGCCATGTGACCAACATCCAAAGAGTTTACTAGTGTCACTAAACTAGTTCACATCATCATGTGATTAAGGCTCAATGAGTTCTGGGGTTTGATCATGTTTTGCTTGTGAGAGAGGTTTTAGTCAACGGGTCTGCAACAATCAGATCCGTATGTACTTTGCAAATCTCTAGGTCATATTATAAATGCTGCTTCCACGCTCCACTTGGAGCTATTCCAAATGGTTGCTCCACTATACGTATCCGGTTTGCTACTCAGAGTCATTCGGATAGGTGTTAAAGCTTGCATCGATGTAACCCTTTACGCCGAACTCTTTATCACCTCCATAATTGAGAAACATGTCCTTATTACTCCAAGGACAATTTGACCGCTGTCTAGTGATCCACTCCTGGATCACTTTTGTACCCTCTTGCCAGACATGTGGCAAGGCACACATCAGGTGCGGTACTCAGCATGGCATACCGTATAGAGCCTATGACAAAAGCATAGGGGACGACATTCGTCCTTTCTCTTTCTTCTGCCGTGGTCGAGCTTTAAGTCTTAACTTCATACCTTACAACTCAGGCAAGTACTCCTTCTTTGACTGATCCATCTTGAACACCTTCAAGATCATGTCAAGGTATGCGCTCATTTGAAAGTACCATTAAGCGTTTTGATCTATCCTTATAGATCTTGATGCTCAACGTTCAAGTAGCTTAATCCAGGCTTTCCATGGAAAAACACTTTTCAAATAACTCTGCATGCTTTCTAGAAATTCTACATCATTTCCGATCAACAACATGTTAACAACACATACTCATCGGAAATTCTATAGTGCTCCCACTCATTTCTTTGGAAATACAAGTTTCTCATAAACTTTGTATAAACCCAAAATCTTTGATCATCTCATCAAAGCGTACATTCCAACTCCGAGATGCTTACTCCAGTCCTTAGAAGGATTGCTGGAGCTTTGCATACTTATTAGCATCTTTCAGGATTAACAAAACCTTCCGGTTGTATCACAGACAACCTTTCCTCAAGAAAAAACATCGAGGAAACAATGTTTTGACATCCTATCTGCAAGATTTCATAAATAATGCAGTAATCGCTAATATAATTCCAACAGACTCTTAGCATCGCTACGAGTGAGAAAGTCTCATTGTAGTCAACTCCTTGAACTTGTCGGAAAACATCTTAACGACAAGTCGAGCTTTCTTAATGGTGATACTTACCATCATTGTCCGTCTTCCTTTTAAAATCCATATGTACCTAACAGCCTTACGACCATCAAGTAGTTCTTCCAAAGTCTACACTTTGTTTTCATATATGGATCCTCTCTCGGATTATATGGCCTCGAGCCATTTATCGGAATCCGGGCCCACCATCGCTTCTCCATAGCTCGTAGGTTCATTGTTGTCTAGCAACATGACTTTCAAGACAGGATTACGTACCACTCTGAAGTAGTACGCATCCTTGTCATCCTACGAGGTTTGGGAGTGACTTGATCCGAAGTCTCATGATCAATATCATAAGCTTCCACTTCAATTGGTGTAGGTGCCACAGGTACAACTCTTTGTGCCCTGCTATACACTAGTTGAAGTGACGGTTCAATAACCCCATCAAGTCTCCACCATCCTCCCACTCGATTCTTCGAGAGAAACTTTTTCTCGAGAAAGGACCCGATTCTAGAAACAATCCCTTATTGCTTTCGGATCTGAGACAGGAGGTATACCCAACTGTTTTGGGTGTCCTATGAAGATGCATTTATCCGCTTTGGGTTCGAGCTTATCAGCTTGAAACCTTTTTCACATAAGCGTTGCAGCCCCAAACTTTTAAGAAATGACAACTTAGGTTTCTCTAAACCATAGTTCATATGGTGTCATCTCATCGGAATTATGTGGTGCCCTTTTTAAAGTGAATGTGGTTGTCTCTAATGCCTAACCCATAAACTATTGTGGTAATTCGATAAGAGACATCATGGTATGCATCATATCCAATAGGGTGCTGTTATGATGTTCGGACACACCATCACACTATGGTATTCTAGGCTGTATTAGTTGTGAAACAATTTCCACAATGTCTTAATTCTGTGCCAAACTCGTAATTCAGATATTCATCTCTATGATCATATCATAGATCTTTTATCCTCTTGTCACGACGATCTTTCAACTTCACCCTGAAATTACTTGAACCTTTCAATAATTCAGACTCGTGATTCATCAAGTAAATATACTCAACATCTACTCAAATCATCTGTGAAGTAAGAACATAACGATATCCACTACATGCCTCAGCACTCATTGGACTGCACACATCAAAATGTATTACTTCCAACAAGTTGTTTTCTAGTTCCATTTTACTGAAAACGAGGCTTTCAGTCATCTTGCCCATGTGGTATGATTTGCATGTCTCAAGTGATTCAAAATCAAGTGAGTCCAAACGGTCCATTTGCATGGAGTTTCTTCATGCATATACACCAATAGACATGGTTCGCATGTCTCAAACCTTTTAAAAAACGAGTGAGCCCAAAGATCCATCAACATGGAGCTTCTTCATGCGTTTTATACCGATATGACTTACGTGGCAGTGCCACAAGTAGGTGGTACTATCATTACTATCTTTTGGCATGAACATGTGTATCACTACGATCGAGATTCAATAAACCATTCATTTTAGGTGCAAGACCATTGAAGGTATTATTCAAATAAACATAGTAACCATTATTCTCCTTAAATGAATAACCGTATTGCGATAGACATAATCCAATCATGTCTATGCTCAACGCAAACACCAATCTTGATGGTAGAGGGAGCGTACGATATTTGATCAACCTTGGAAATACTTACAACACATATCGTCATCTCACCTTTAGCTAGTCTCCGTTTATTCCGTAGCTTTTATTTTGAGTTACTAACACTTAGCAACCGAACCGGTATCTAATACCCTGGTGCTACTAGGAGTACTAGTAAAGTACACATTAACATAATGTATATCCAGTATACTTCTACCGACCTTGCCAGCCTTCTCATCTACCAAGTATCTAGGGTAATTCTGCTCCAGTGGCTGTTCCCCTTATTACAGAAGCACTTAGTCTCGGGTTTGGGTTCAACTTTGGGTTTCTTCACTAGAGCAGCAGCTGATTTTCCGTTTCATGAAGTATCCCTTATTGCCCTTCTTGAAACTAGTGGTTTCACCAACCATCAACAATTGATGCTCCTTCTTGATTTCTACTTTTGTGGTGTCAAACATCGCGAATATCTCAAGGATCATCATATATGTCCCCGATACATTATAGTTCATCACGAAGCTCTAGCAGCTTGGTGGTAATGACTTCGGAGAAACATCACTATCTCATCTGGAAGATCAACTCCCACTCGATTCAAATGATTGTTGTACTCAGACAATCTGAGCACAAGCTCAACAATTGAGCTTTTCTCCTTAGTTTGCAGGCTAAGAAAATCGTCGGAGGTCTCATACCTCTTGACGTGGGCACGAGCCTGAAATCCCAATTTCAGCCCTCAAAACATCTCATATGTTTCGCGACGTTTCAAAACGTCTTCGGTGCCTCAACTCTAAACCGTTTAACTGAACTATCACGTAGTTATCAAAATGTGTATGTTAGATGTTCGCAACATCCACAGACGACGTTCGAGGTTCAGCACACTGAGCGGTGCATTAAGGACACAAGCCTTCTATGAAGCAATGAGGACAATCCTCAGTTTACGGACCTAGTCCGCATAATTGCTACTATCAACTTTCAACTAAATTTTCTCTAGGAACATATCTAAACAGTAGAACTGAAGCGCGAGCTACGACATAATTTGCGAAGACCTTTTGACTATGTTCAGGATAATTAAGTTCATCTTATGAACTCCCACTCAGATAGACATCCCTCTAGTCATCTAAGTGATCACATGATCCGAGTGAACTAGGCCGTGTCCGATCATCACGTGAGACGGACTAGTCAACATCGGTGAACATCTTCATGTTGATCGTATCTACCATACGACTCATGCTCGACCTTACGGTCTCTTGTGTTCCGAGGCCATGTCTGTACATGCTAGGCTCGTCAAGTCAACCTAAGTGTTTTGCGTGTGTAAATCTGTCTTACACCCGTTGTATGTGAACGTTAGAATCTATCACACCCGATCATCACGTGGTGCTTCGAAACAACGAACTGTCGCAACGGTGCACAGTTAGGGGGAACACTTTCTTGAAATTATTATGAGGGATCATCTTATTTACTACCGTCGTTCTAAGTAAACAAGATGCATAAACATGATAAATATCACATGCAATCAAATAATAGTGACATGATATGGCCAATATCATATAGCTCCTTTGATCTCCATCTTGGGGCTCCATGATCATCTTGTCACCGGCATGACACCATGATCTCCATCATCATGATCTCCATCATCGTGTCTCCATGAAGTTTCTCGCCAACTATTACTTCTACTACTATGGCTACCAGTTAGCAATAAAGTAAAGTAATTACATGGCGTTGTTCAATGACACGCATGTCATACAATAAATAAAGACAACTCCTATGGCTCCTGCCGGTTGTCATACTCATCGACATGCAAGTCGTGATTCCTATTACAAGAACATGATCAATCTCATACATCACATATATCATACATCACATCCTTTTGGCCATATCACATCACATAGCATACCCTGCAAAAACAAGTTAGACGTCCTCTAATTGTTGTTTGCATGTTTTACGTGGCTGCTATGGGTTTCTAGCAAGAATGTTTCTTACCTATGCAAAAACCACAACGTGATATGCCAATTGCTATTTACCCTTCATAAGGACCCTTTTCATCGAATCCGATCCGACTAAAGTGGGAGAGACAGACACCCGCTAGCCACCTTATGCAACTAGTGCATGTCAGTCGGTGGAACCAGTCTCACGTAAGAGTACGTGTAAGGTCGGTCCGGGCCGCTTCATCCCACGATGCCGCCGAATCAAGATTGGACTAGTAACGGTAAGCATATTGAACAAAATCAACGCCCACAACTACTTTGTGTTCTACTCGTGCATAGAAACTACGCATAGACCTAGCTCATGATGCCACTATTGGGGAACGTAGCAGAAATTCAAAATTTTCCTACGTGTCACCAAGATCTATCTATGGAGAAACCAGCAACGAGGGGAAGGAGAGTGCATCTACATACCCTTGTAGATCGCTATGCGGAAGCATTCAAGAGAACGGGTTGAAGGAGTCGTACTCGTCGTGATCCAAATCACCGGAGATCCTAGTGCCGAACGGACGGCACCTCCGCGTTCAACACACGTACAGCCCGGTGACGTCTCCCATGCCTTGATCCAGCAAGGAGAGAGGGAGAGGTTGAGGAAGACTCCATCCAGCAGCAGCACAACGGCGTGGTGGTGGTGGAGGAGCGTGGTACCCCAGCAGGGCTTCGCCAAGCACCGCAAGAGACGAGGAGGAGAGAGGTAGGGCTGCGCCAGGGAGAGATCAAATCGTCTTGTGTTGGGCAGCCCCAAACCTCAACTATTTATAGGAGGAGGGGAGGAGGGTGCGCCCCCTCTAGGGTTCCCACCCCTAGAGGGGCGGCAGCCCTAGATGGAGGGGGGCGGCCAAGAGGGGGAGAGGGGGGCGCGCCCTAGGGTGGGCCTTAGGCCTATCTGTGCCTAGGGTTTCCCCCTTCTCCTCCTAGCCGCGCCTTGGGCCTTGTGGGAGGCGCACCAGCCCACTCAGGGGCTGGTCCCTTACCACTCTTGGCCCATGCAAGCCTCCGGGGCTGGTGGCCCCACTTGGTGGACCCCCGGAACCCTTCCGGTGGTCCCGGTACGTTATCGATAAAACCCGAAACTTTTCCGGTGACCAAAACAGGACTTCCCATATATAAATCTTTATCTCCGGACCATTCCGGAACTCCTCGTGACGTCCGGGATCTCATCCGGGACTCCTAACAACATTCGGTAACCACATACAAACTTCCTTTATAACCCAGCGTCATCGAACCTTAAGTGTGTAGACCCTACGGGTTCGGGAACCATGCAGACATGACCGAGACGTTCTCCGGAATAACCAACAGCGGGATCTGGATACCCATGTTGGTTCCCACATGTTCCACGATGATCTCATCGGATGAACCACGATGTCGAGGATTCAATCAATCCCGTATACAATTCCCTTTGTCTAGCAGTATTGTACTTGCCCGAGATTTGATCGTCGGTATCCCGATACCTTGTTCAATCTCGTTACCGGCAAGTCTCTTTTACTCATTCCGTAACACATCATCCCGTGATCAACTCCTTGATCACATTGTGCA
Organism: Triticum urartu; assembly: GCF_003073215.2. NCBI lineage: Eukaryota > Viridiplantae > Streptophyta > Magnoliopsida > Poales > Poaceae > Triticum > Triticum urartu. Next base: position 336,122,966 of record NC_053026.1, read on the forward strand.
CATTATGATGATGTCCTACCGAGTGGGCCCAGAGATACCTCTCCGTTTACACGGAGTGACAAATCCCAGTCTTGATTCGTGCCAGCCCAACAGACACTTTCGGAGATACCTGTAGTGTACCTTTATAGCCACCCAGTTACGTCGTGACGTTTAGCACACCCAAAGTATTCCTAAGGTATCTGGGAGTTGCACAATCTCATGGTCTAAGGAAATGATACTTGACATTTAGAAAAGCTTTAGCATACGAACTACACGATCTTTGTGCTAGGCTTAGGATTGGGTCTTGTCCATCACATCATTCTCCTAATGATGTGATCCTGTTATCAATGACATCCAATGTCCATGGTCAGGAAACCGTAACCATCTATTGATCAACGAGCTAGTCAACTAGAGGCTTACTAGGGACATGGTGTTGTCTATGTATCCACACATGTATCTGAGTTTCCTATCAATACAATTCTAGCATGGATAATAAACGATTATCATGAACAAGGAAATATAATAATAACTAATTTATTATTGCCTCTAGGGCATATTTCCAACACGAAGGAGGCTGACGACGAAGATTCCGATGATGCCACCACTGATAAGGGTGATGCCGCGCCAGCGGTATACGGGCGATGGACGCCCGCGGCTGCGACAGTGGGAGCGGTATTGGCGTGGATGGGCTAAAAGATGTTTATAAATCATACATTATTTTACAACTATATAAAATAATCATATGTATTTTTAAGTTCACTTGTGTTATCTCGAAACAGGCTCTCGCCCTGCTTTATATATAAAGCAATAACACCAAGGTTACACGATCGAACGATACATTATGGTGAGGTAGTCCTTGAGACAGCAGATCCCTAACAGGCCAACATAAACGCACGCGACTATGCTGTCGACAAACTAGCACAGGACTACCCGATTACAACGCCATGACACGAACTAGGACACCGAGCCTCCACGACAACACCCTCAAGAGGGGAACACAAGCACCGCCGCTGCCGCGCCCGAGGTGGATAACGGTTTTCACCCGGAGACTTTGGCACGGAGAGGAGAATCGCAACGGCGTATTTAAGAAGATAACGGCACCCGCGGATGTCGTCGTCGCCGGTGACAAAGCACGGAGCTTTCGCTCGGCAGCTCACCCGTGCCACCACGGGCACCCAGAACAGTCACGACGCGAAATGGCCTCCAGATTCAGATCTGGGCAATTGAAAGAGCGTGAGAACCACCCTCCGCGATACCCCTCGCCACCCAAGCGACCGAGAAGCGTAGCCACCACTGCCACCATGGAGCCTGCCAGAAAGCCACCATATAGACCATCATCCGGGGCCGCCGCCCCAGCATCCATGTCCCGAGTCACCTCCAGCCATCACCATCGCAATGCATAGTTCACTTGTGTTATTAATATATAAATATTCATATTGCATACAATAGAATCTCACTAGGATACATTGCAACTAATTCTCACATCAATCACGCAGGTACCATCTAGCTAAACAGTATCGTGTACTCTATTCTACGAAATTAGGCTGTTTCTATTTTCCTGGAGTAGTACGCTACGAGGCAATCCGCGCCAGTTCCACAAAGAAAAATGGACAAACAAGCAAGCCAAAGTGGAGGCCGATCCCATTTCGATCAGACATCAACTTCTCCAGCTCTGTGCGTCCATCATAGTGAGTGGGCAGAGCGCTCTGCCGTGTGCCGCACAAGTTCTTGGAAGAAGAAGAAGAAGAAGAAGAGGAGGAAGAAGAAGAATTCAAGAATATACGGAGAGAAGAGAGCAGCCGCTGGATAGGAACATCCATGCAGTCATGGACTCGCTATCAATACGTTGGACTACGGCTCTTGAACGCACTTCATCTACAGTATTTCTTTTAGAAAAGAAGAATTACCCTCGGCCCCGCATCAATTCAATCTACAGTAGCTTCAGAAAAGAACTCCATCTACAGTAATGGTGCTGCTGTATGCGCGCGGCGACCGTTATCGGCAACGAAATGCATGGAATCCGCTCGCCCGGATGCCCCATCTTGCGTGCCATTCGCGCGCGTACAAATAGAATCGCGGGCGGCATGCTTGCTACGTGCTTAGCTCGCTCCCGAACCCATCGCAACAAGACCTGAGCATAAGCAAACTCACTAATGGCGCCGATTCACAGCTCGCGCCGCCTCAAGGGCGCACTGCTCGCGCTCGCGCTCGTGGCCGCCGCTGTCGTCGCCGACGTCGCCGCGGCGCGAGGGGTGCACACCGTGGCCGCCAGGCACGAGCTGTGGATGGCCGAGTTCGCGCGCGCGTACGCGGACGCTGAAGAGAAACTGAGCCGGCAGGAGGTGTTCGCGGCCAACGCGCGGCACGTCGACGCTGTCAACCGGGCGGGCGACCGGACGTACACGCTCGGGCTCAACCAGTTCTCCGACCTCACCGACGACGAGTTCCTCGAGATGCACCTCGGCTACCGTCACCACACCAGCGCGGCGCGGACAAGGCGCCGGTGGCAGCGGTGAACATGTCCAAGGCTGCCGCTGGCCAGTTCCAGGACACGCCGGACAGCATGGACTGGAGGGCCCAGGGTGCCGTCACCCAAGTCAAGAACCAGCTCTCCTGCGGTAAATTCTGCATGCATGCATACATACGCCGAAGTTCGCAAACGAATACAAATGTTTAAGCGCGCACGCTGCGTGCGTACAGGGAGTTGCTGGTCGTTCGCGGCGGTGGCGGCGACGGAGGGGCTCGTGAAGATCGCCACCGGCGACCTCATCTCCATGTCGGAGCAGCAGGTGCTCGACTGCACGGGCGGCGCCAACACCTGCAACGCCGGCGACATCAACGCCGCGCTGCGCTACGTCGCCGCGAGCGGCGGCCTGCAGCCGGAGGCAGCCTACGCGTACAACGGCCAGCAGGGCGCGTGCCGCAGCGGCGGCGTCATGCCAAACTCGGTCGCCTCCGTCGGCGCGCCGCGGTGGGCGACCCTGTACGGCGACGAGGGCGCGTTGCAGGAGCTCGCGGCCAGCCAGCCGGTGGCCGTGGGCGTGGAGGCATCGGACCCTGACTTCCGGCACTACATGAGCGGCGTGTACTCCGGTAGCTCGTCGTGCGGGCAGAGGCTGAACCACGCCGTGACGGTGGTGGGCTACGGGGCGGACGGCAGCGGGCAGGAGTACTGGGTGGTGAAGAACCAGTGGGGGACGGGATGGGGCGAGGCGGGCTACATGCGCCTCTCGCGCGGGAACGGCGCCAACTGCGGCATCGCCACCTACGCCTACTACCCGACCATGGACAGCTAACTGATCCATGAATCATCGAGCATGGTTTATCTACAAAATTTGTGCTACAGTAGCAGTCTGGCCTGCACATTTGTGCTACAGTAGCATCTTTTGCGGTAGTTTAGGATCTTCACAGAGCATCTTGGACAACCACTCACGATCATCAACTGCTTCTGAAAAACCCGCCAGGGAGTTCACAAAGACCACCAGTGAATAACATTTGAGATTGTTGTATTCCTTAGAAAAAAATTCTGCCGGAGCCTTACTTAGTGTCACCCTTGTATTTTACCCTTTATTCTTCGTGAGTTTCTCTTTCATCTCCTTTTCGAACTCAGCAAACCTGAATGACATTACCCATAAACTGACATTGCTATATTTATATGGTCAAATGCTAATATTCCGGAAATGATGTCTTACGCCATTTCCCACTTCACTTGGCAAGGTAGTGTTATGGTGGAAAAAAACATACATGGAATCGAGCAAAATAAATGCACGTGCATTCTGTGTTATCCAGTATCTAATTTTTTGCAAAACTATTTTTGTTTTAACTGAATTACAAAATTAGTTTTTTAGGGGTACCAAATTAGTTAAATGAGATGTGTTTCTAGCCCAACAAAATGTTGAATCATAGATGGGCTTTAGACCCATATGAACAATGATTCCTGGTTAATCTTGAGGCCCATGAATGATATGGCAAGTGGTGGGAAGTTTAGTCCCACCTTGCTGGTTGAGGAGAGTTGAGACCCTTTTATAAAGGTTGCTCTTTCACTTGTTATTGGGAGCTTGAGAAGATGAGTGGTACACGCGCGCTTCTCCTCCTCCGCCACCCGCCTTGACACGACACGACACGACACGCGCGCACGGGTGGGCGGGTTGCGGGAATGACCATGGTCGACGCCGCCGCCGCTAAGAAGAAGGCCACGTGCTAGTATGCTTAGGTATCTCTATGAGATGCATAATGCCATGCTTACTGTTTACTCGTGGATTAGCCTAATCTGAAAAGTGTTAATATTTTCAAAAATCTTATTTTAGTCACTTTTCGATTCAAGACTTTGCCGCTACTCTAAAACCGGAAAAGTTTACCGGGACGCATTTTAAGCGTTGACAGACTAGGACCACCTTGTGGCTCACAGCGATGAACATGTTCTGGGTTGGTGGTATGCCCCCCACAGAAACGATTGGCATTTTAAGCGTTGACAGATTAGGACCACTTTGTGGCTCACAGTGATGAACGTGTTCTGGGTTGGTGGTGTGCCCCCCCACAGAAACGATTGCTCCTGAACAGGAGAAGGCATTTAGGAAGGCAACCACAATCTTTGTGGGAGCAGTTCTGAGTGTGATAGAAGACAAGTTGGTTGACACATATATTCATATGCAGGTTGCCAAAAACTTGTGGGATGCACTCAAAGTCAAATTCGGCGCAACCGATGCTGGAAGCGAACTGTATGCCATGGAGCAGTTCCATGACTATAGGATGGTCGATAACCGTTTTGTACTGGACCAGACTCATGAGGTACAATGCATCGCTAAGGAGCTGGAGCTCCTGAAGTGTGAGTTATCGGGCAAGTTTGTCGCGGGTTGCAATATTGCAAAACTCCCTACCGGATGGAGGACTTTGCTACTTCTCTCGAGCACTTGAGACATGAATTCTCTGTCGAGGATGCCATTGGTCATCTAAGTGTTGAGAAAAACTCGAGAGAAAAGGACTCACACGTGAAAGGGGCAGAGAGTTCTTCTAGCGCCAATGTGGTGTAGAAGAATTTCCATAAGTTCAAGGGAAAGAACTCTGTCCAGCAGAATACTATCTTTAAGAAGAAGGGTAAGAAGAAAGACAAAAAGAGAGACGACTTCTTTACTTGTGGTTCAGAGGACCATTGGGCAAACAAGTGCCCAAACAAGTACAAGAAGCCAGGACATGACTCCAAGTCTGTCAATGTCACTCTGAGCAACAATGATGCAACATCTGGGTATGGTAATCTGTTTACCATACTTTCAGTTTGTCAGTCCACCAATTGGTGGGTTGACACTGGGCCAATATTCATGTGTGTGCTGATGTGTCTTTGTTTTCTTCCTACCAGGTCGCACGAGATTGTTCCGTCCTGATGAGGAATGGCTCGCATGCTTCTGTTCATGGTGTTGGCATGGTAGATTTAAAGTTTACTTCGGGAAAGATCATGCAACTGAAGAACGTGCAGCATGTCCTCACTGATGACCCACAAGTATAGGGGATCAACTGTAGCTCTTTTGATAAGTAAGAGTGTCGAACCCAACGAGGAGCAGAAGGAAATGACAAATAGTTTTCAGTAAGGTAATGTTTGCAAGTGCTGAAATTGTAAGTAGCAGAGTAGTTTGATAACAAGATAATTGGTAACGGGCAAGTAACGATAGTAGTAACAAAAGTGCAGCAAGGTAACCCAATTCTTTTGAGGCAAAGGACAAGCCAAAACGGTCTCTTATAATAAGCAAAGCGTTCTTGAGGGTACACGGGAATTTCATCTAGTCACTTTCATCATGTTGGTTTAATTCGTGTTTGCTACTTTAATAATTTGATATGTGGGTGGACCGATGCTTAGGTGCTGTTCTTACTTGAACAAGCTCCTACTTATGATTAACCCTCCCGCAAGCATCTACAACTATGAGAAAATTATTAAGAATAAATTCTAACCATAACATTAAATTTTTGGATCCAATCGGTCCGTTACGGAATAGTGCATAAACTGGGGTTTGAGTTTCTGTCACTCTCGCAACCCACCATCTAATTGCTACTCCACAATGCATTCCCTTAGACCCAAATATAGTGAAGTGTCATGTAGTCGACGTTCACATGACACCACTAAGGGAATGACAACATACATACTATCAAAATATCGAACACATATCTAATTCACATGATTACTTGCAACATGATTTCTCCCGTGACCTCAAGAACAAAGGTAACTACTCACAAATGATAAACATGCTCATGATTAGAGAGGTATTAAATATCATATTGTATCTGAACATATAATCTTCCACCAAATAAACCATATAGTAATCAACTACAGGATGTAATCAACACTACTAGTCACCCACAAGTACCAATCTATAGTTCCGGTAACAAGATTGAACACAAGAGATGAAGTAGGGTTTGAGAGGAGATGGTGCTATTGAAGATGTTGATGGAGATTGTCCTCCCCAAGATGGGAGAGTTGTTGGTGATGATGATGACGATGATTTCCCCCCCAGGTGGGAAGTTTCCCCGGCGGAATCACTCCGCCGGAGGGCAAAAGTGCTCCTGCCCAAGTTCCCCTCGAGACGGCGACGCTCCGTCCCAAAAGTCCTCCCATTTTTTTCTAGGTCAAAATGACTTATATACCAAAAGATGGGCACCGGAGGTGGGCCGAGGAGGGCACAACCCACCAGGGCGCGCCTGGGCTCCCTGGCCCAGGGGGGTTGTGCCCACGTGATGGGCCCCCTTTGATAGTTATTTGCTCCAATAATTTTTAAATAATACATAAAAAATCTCCGTGAAGTTTCAGCTTGTTTGGAGTTGTGCAGAATAGGTGGCCTGACGTAGCTTTTCCAGGTCCAGATTTCCAGCTGCCAGAATTCTCCCTCTTGGTGTGTACCTTGCAAATTATGAGAGAAAAGGCATTAGAATTACTCCAAAAAGCATTATTATAGATAAAAACATTATAAATAACAGTAAGAAAACATGATGCAAAATGGACGTATCAAGTCCCCCAAGCTTAGACCTAGCTTGTCCTCAAGCGAAAACCGAAATCGAAAAACATGTCCATATGCTTTGTGCTTTGAGAGAGAGGTGCCGATAAAAACAAAATACAGACATAGAAGCATCATGTTGATTATTATAACAATAAAAAAATTAAACATGGGACTTTTATCATAGACATTTTATCATATACTTCCCATTAATAAGTAATAGTTTATCACACAATCGAAGTATAAAGCAAAAACTCTATTAGAAACCAACAAATTATGTTCTCAGTCAACTTTGCAACTACAATTCATCATCTTTTCAGGAAGGGTCACGTGTCGGAGCCTTTAGGCAAGTCCACATACTCAATCATCATATAGTCTTCTATGAATGCTAACACTCACCATGCACACATGAGCAAAACGTTTCAATCAGACACATAGAAAGATAGGGGTTTATGGTTTTGCCTCCCAACATACTCACCTCAAGGGTGATGTCAACAATAATAACTCATGCCACCCATATTCAACTGGACATATGTGCCTAGGTCTTTCCTCACCACATGATGCTTGCCAAAGGAGAAAAATAAAATGAATAGAGAGAAAAACTTTGACTCTTGCATAAAAGTAAAAGATAGGCCCTTCGTAGAGGGAAGCAGAGGTTGCCATGCGCTTATTTGTTTGTATGCTCAATACCTTAGTGCAATAGAACGTCACGTTACATTGCCCCTTGTGATAGCGACCTTTATTATGTAGTCTGTCACTTTTATTCTTCACCATCACAAGTTCGTGCAACCCTCAATTTCTCTTACACTAATTGATCTCACACTTATAGAACCAATTTTTATTGCCTTTTTGCACCGATGACAACTTACTTGAGGGGTCTTGCTCAATCCCTAGGTAGGTTTGGTGGACACTTGAAAATAAGATTTGGGTTTAAGGGTTTTTGGATGCACAAGTAGTATCTCTACTTAGTGCAGAAGTTTTGGCTAGCAAAGATAGGGGGCAAGCACCACATGTTAAAGGATCTATGACAATATGACTTCTATGTGAATATGAACAAACATAAATCATTAAGTTGTCTTCCTTGTCCAACATCAACAATTTTGGCATATAATATTTTGATGAGGGCTCACAATCACAAAAGATTTCTAGGATAGTATATTTATATGTGAATCATCTCTTCCCTTATTAATTCTTTCATGAGTTGCATCATTGACTAATGCTATGTTTGTCAATCTCTAATAAAATTTTCTACTTATACTTTTCCTTATGTGGTGCCATCACCCACCATAGGATTAGTATATAATCTTTTCTTTATTTATTTCCTTTCTTTTATTTGTTTCCTTTCTTTTATTCTTTCTTATTTCTGCAACATGAAAGTAAAGAAAGCAAAAACTCAAACTAAACTTTATTATATAATTTGCACACGATTACAAGGATAGATCACTAAGAAAACACTCATAGAATAAGATCGAACTAAACTTTTATTCATCTAAAGCAAAAAATCGAACTAAAATAAGTAAAAGCAAAAAGATAGTGGGATGATACGATACCGGGGCACCTCCCCCAAGCTTGGCGGAAGCCAATGGGAGTGCCCATACTCGATACTCAGTTCTCTTTTGGTGGTGAAGAAGATGGTGGTAGTGGTGACAATTGTGCCTTGAGCTTTTTCATATTTTAGTTGAGGAGAGCAATTTCCTCTTTCAAATCATCGACCTCCAACTCCAGCTTCAATATCTTGTTACATAAATCTCCTTTGCTTTTCTGCCGAAAATGAGGAGGAATAGATCGGTTATTAGACCGGTTAGCTCTCTTAGGGAGACTAGACTTCTTGAACTCTATGTGCATATCCCTAGGTTGAGGTAGAGGACCATCCTACTCCTCCGAGCTTGAATCATCAACCCTCATCAAGTGAGCATCCTCCTCGTCATTTGTAGTTTGACCATACGGAGATAGGCCCCCATAGGTCTTTGGGTCAGCAATGAGATGTGAGACATAGCTCTCACCGTCGGAGTCTTGGGACGACATATTTTCAGATCTACGCAGAAAACAACAAGAAAAGAGAACAGAAGATTTCTCTGCGATACGGTGATCAACAGGTTCGGGAAGTATGTATAGATTTTTTTTATCTTGGAGGACAAGTATATGGTAGAAAAATGGAGTACAGAAGGTGTCCCAGGTGGGCACAACCCACCTGGGCACGCCAGGTTGCCTGGCGCGCCTTGGTGTCTTGTGCCCACCTAGGGGATGCTTCCTGGAAGTTTATTTATTCCCAAAATTCTTAAATATTCCAAAACTGATAAAAAATAATTTTATGGATTTTTTGGAGTCCGTTTACTTATCGTATCACGTACCTCCTTATTTTCACGATTCTGGAGTGTTCCGGAAGGACTCTTTTATGTGTTATTCCGGTGTCATAGTTTGGACAATATTACTTTCAACATTAATAGTTGCACCTGAGATATAATGCTTTATTCGTTGCCCATTGACAACCTTCGGGTTAGTACCTTCGGAATTATTTATTTTGATGGCTCCAGACCGGTAAGCCTCCTCGATGACATATGGGCCTTCCCATTTTGAGAGGAGTTTTCCTGCAAAGAATCTGAAACTAGAGTTGTACAAAAGAACATATACTCCGACTTTAAACTCACGCTTTTGAATTCTTTTTTCATGCCATCTTTTAACTTTTTATTTAAATAATTTTGCATTTTCATAAGCTTGGGTTCTCCATTCATCTAGAGAGCTAATATCAAATAACCTATTTCCACCGGCAAGTTTGAAATCATAATTGAGTTCTTTGATTGCCCTAAATGCTTTATGTTCTAACTCAAGAGGCAAATGACAAGCTTTTCCATAAACCATTTTAGAAGGAGACATACTGATAATCCCCAAGTGCAGGGAATCATCATAGGAATTCCCAAAGGTTGAAGTGATAAGTATGGAGTGTCGAACTCACAAGGAGCTAAAGGTAAGATCAATATTCTCTCAAGTCCTATCTGCCACTGATACGACTATATGTACACCGAACGTTTGCTTCTAACTAGAAACGAGAAATAAAACTACGTTGTGGGTATGAAGAGGATAACTTTGCATGGTATCGGAGAGATAAAATATAAAAGTAGGTGCTGTTATCATAAAGTTAGAATATATTACTAAATATTATAAATAGCGAGTGTGGAATAATGGTGGATCGGTGTGCGGAATTGTCTTAGGCAATTGTTAACAAGACCAGTAGTCGTCATTGCAATTTCATATGAGGGAGAGGCATAAGCTAACATACTTCTCTTCTAGGATCATATGCACTTATGATTGGAACTCTAGCAAGCATCCGCAACTACTAAAGATCATTAACGTAAAACCCAACCATAGCATTAAAGCATCAAGTCCCCTTTATCCTATACACAGCAACCCCCTTACTCGGGTTTATGCTTCTGTCACTCAAGCAACCCACTATAAGCGAATCATGAACATATTGCAACACCCCACAGCGGGAATCCCTCATGCTTATGCGACACAGAGGGCACAATAGGACAACACTAAAATAAAACATACAACTCACACCAATCTAGATCATCAATCAACCCAAGGACAAAGGATATCTACTCAAAATATCATAGGATGGCAACATATCATTGGATCATAATATGTGGCATAAAGCGCCATGTTCAAGTAGGGATTACAGCAGGGTGCGGGAGAGTGGACACGTAAAAGAGATGAGGATGGTGATGTTGATGAAGACGATCACCGCGGCGATGATTCCCCTCCCGATGGCACTCCGGTGCCACCGAGAGAGAGGAGGAGAGGTTCTCCCCCTTGTGCTTCCTCCTCCATGGCCTCCCCCTTGGATGGGGAGAGGTTCTCCCTCTGGTCCTTGGCCTTCATGGTGATGATGGCCCCTCTGGGATCCTCCTCCACAGCCTCTGGTGATGATGGCCCCCTCCGGCAGGGTGCCAGAGAGGGCCTAGATTGATTTCTCATGGCTACAGATGCTTGCGGCGGCGGAAATTTCGATCTAGGTTATTTTCTGGAGGTTTGGGCATTTATAGGAGAGGTTGGTATCGAGAACAAGTCAGGGGGCCCCACAGGAAGTCCATGAGGCACATGGGCGCGCCCAGGGGGGTGGGCGCGCCCCCACCCTCATGGGGCCCACGGGACTCCCCTCCGGTAGATTTTTGTTCCAGTATTTTTTATATTTTCCAGAAAAATTCTCTGTTGATTTTCATCGCATTCCGAGAACTTTTATTTCTGCAGAAAAACAACACCATGGTAGTTCTGCTGAAAACAGCATCGGTCCGGGTTAGTTCTAATCAAATCATACCAAAATCATGTAAAACTATTGTAAACATGGCATGAATACTTCATAAATTATAGATACGTTGGAGACGTATCAGCATCGCCAAGCTTAATTCCTGCTCGTCCTCGAGTAGGTAAATGATAAAAGAAATAATTTATGAAGTGTGAATGCTAGCAAGTGCATAAATTTGATCAATGATAGTTCCAATCACCTTTTCTAGCATCATTATATATCATAACAGTAGCTCAACTCATAAAACTTCTCATGATCAAGTAACAAGCTATTCACATGTTAAAGTATAGATCATAAACTTTCTTGAGAACTAACAAACCGTGCTCTTAGTCTTCAAACAATTGCAATTCATCTTATTTTCGGGAAGAGTCCATGTAAGAGCTTTGATTCAGCAAACTCCACATACTCAACTATCATTTAATCTTTCACAATTGCTAATACTCATGTGATATTAATGGGTTCAAAGTTTTAATCGGACACAGAGAAAGATAGAGGCTTATAGTTTCGCCTCCCAACCTTTTACCTCAAGGGTAATTTCAACAATAATAATTTATGAAAACCTACATTCAAGTGGATATATATATCCGGATCACTCCAACACAAAGTTCTTGCCAAAGGAAAAAGTGTAAAAGGGGAAAGGTGATGATCACCGCGCCTCTTGTATAAGGGTAGAAGGTAAAAGTAAAAGATAGGCCCTTCGCAGAGGGAAGCAGAGGTTGTCATGCGCTTTTATGGTTGAATGCACAAAATCTTAATGCAAAAGAATGTCACTTTATATTGCCTCTTGTGATAAAAGACCTTTATTATGCAGTCCATCACTTTTATTTCTTCCCTATCACAAGTTCGTATAAAGCTTATTTTCTTCGCACTAATAGATCATACATATTTAGAGAGCAATTTTTATTGCATGCACCGATGACAACTTACTTGAAGGATCTTACTCAATCCATAGGTAGGTATGGTGGAATCTCATGGAAAAACTGATTTAAGGAATGGTTGGAAGCACAAGTAGTATCTCTACTTGGTGCAAAGAATGTGGCTAGCATGAGAGGGAAAGGCAAGCTCAACATGTTGGATGATCCAAGACAATATAACGTTTCAGATATAGGAAAACATAACCCATTAAGTTGTCTTCCTTTTCCAACATCAGCCTTTTAGCATGTCATATTTTAATGAGTTCTCACAATTGCAAAATATGTCCAAGATAGTATATTTATATGTGAAATCTCTCTTCCTTCAATATTCTTTCATGAATTGTTCAAGTGACAAATTCTGCGTTTGCTAACTTTCAATGAGTTTATTACTCCGATTGTCACTCCGATTAGGATTTGTCACTCCGATTGTCGGAGAGGTATCTCTGGGCCCTCTCGGTAATGCACATCACATAAGCCTTGCAAGCATTGCAACTAATGAGTTAGTTGTGAGATGATGTATTACGGAACGAGTAAAGAGACTTGCTGGTAACGAGATTGAACTAGGTATTGAGATACCGAGGATCGAATCTCGGGCAAGTAACATACCGATGACAAAGGGAACAACGTATGTTGTTATGCGGTCTGACCGATAAAGATCTTCATAGAATATGTAGGAACCAATATGAGCATCCAGGTTCCGCTATTGGTTATTGACCAGAGACATGTCTCGGTCATGTCTACATTGTTCTCGAACCGTAGGGTCCGCACGCTTAATGTTACGATGACAGTTTCATTATGAGTTTATGTATTTTGATGTACCGAAGGTTGTTCGGAGTCCCGGATGTGATCATGGACATGACGAGGAGTCTCGAAATGGTCGAGACGTAAAGATCGATATATTGGAAGCCTATATTTGGATATCGGAATCATTCCGGGTGAAATCGGGATTTTACCGGAGTACCCGGGGGTTACCGGAACCCCCCCGGGGGTTATTGGGCCTACATGGGCCCTAAGGGAGAAGAGGAAAGGAGGCAAGAGGTGGCCGCGCGCCCCTCCCCTCCCTAGTCCGAATAGGACAAGGAGAGGGGGGCGGCGCCCCCCCTTTCCTTTCCCTCTTCCTCCTCTTTCCCACTTCTCCTTCTCCAACTAGGAAAGAAGGGAGTCCTACTCCCGGTGGGAGTAGGACTCCCCCTTGGCGCGCCCTCCTTGGCCGGCCGCCCCCTCCCCTTGGCTCCTTTATATACGGGGGCAAGGGGGCACCCTAGGACACACAAGTTGATGTTCGTGATCATTCCTTAGCCGTGTGCGGTGCCCCCCTCCACCATATTCCACCTCGGTCATATTGTAGCGGTGCTTAGGCGAAGCCCTGCGACGGTTGAACATCAAGATCGTCACCACGCCGTCGTGCTGATGGAACTCCTCCCTGAAGCTTTGCTGGATCGGAGCCCGGGGAGCGTCATCGAGCTGAACGTGTGCCAAGAACTCGGAGGTGCCGGAGTAATGGTGCTTGGATCGGTTGGACCGGGAAGACGTACGACTACTTCCTCTACGTTGCGTGAACACTTCCGCTTCGGTCTATGAGGGTACGTAGACAAAACTCTCCCCTCTCGTTGCTATGCATCACCATGATCTTGCGTGTGCGTAGGAATTTTTTTGAAATTACTACGTTCCCCAACAGTGGTATCCGAGCCTAGGTTTTATGGTTTGATGTTATATGCACGAGTAGAACACAAGTGAGTTGTGGGCGATATAAGTCATACTGCTTACCAGCATGTCATACTTTGGTTCGGCGGTATTGTTGGATGAAGCGGCCCGGACCGACATTACGCGTACGCTTACGCGAGACTGGTTCTACCGCCGTGCTTTGCACACAGGTGGCTGGCGGGTGTCAGTTTCTCCAACTTTAGTTGAACCGAGTATGGCTATGCCCGGTACTTGCGAAGGTTAAAACAGCACCAACTTGACAAACTATCGTTGTGGTTTTGATGCGTAGGTAAGATTGGTTCTTGCTTAAGCCCGTAGCAGCCACGTAAAACTTGCAACAAACAAAGTAGAGGACGTCTAACTTGTTTTTGCAGGGCATGTTGTGATGTGATATGGCAAGGCATGATGCTGAATTTTATTGTATGAGATGATCATGTTTTGTAACCAAGTTATCGGCAACTGGCAGGAGCCATATGGTTGTCGCTTTATTGTATGCAATGCAATCGCCCTGTAATGCTTTACTTTATCACTAAGCGGTAGCGATAGTCGTAGAAGCATAAGATTGGCGAGACGACAACGATGCTACGATGGAGATCAAGGTGTCGCGCCGGTGACGATGGTGATCATGACGGTGCTTCGGAGATGGAGATCACAAGCACAAGATGATGATGGCCATATCATATCACTTATATTGATTGCATGTGATGTTTATCTTTTATGCATCTTATCTTGCTTTGATTGACGGTAGCATTATAAGATGATCTCTCACTAAATTTCAAGATAAAAAGTGTTCTCCCTGAGTATGCACCATTGCCAAAGTTCGTCGTGCCCAGACACCACGTGATGATCGGGTGTGATAAGCTCTACGTCCATCTACAACGGGTGCAAGCCAGTTTTGCACACACAGAATATTCAGGTTAAACTTGACGAGCCTAGCATATGCAGATATGGCCTCGGAACACTGAGACCGAAAGGTCGAGCATGAATCATATAGTAGATATGATCAACATAGCGATGTTCACCATTGAAAACTACTCCATTTCACGTGATGATCGGTTATGGTTTAGTTGATTTGGATCACGTGATCACTTAGATGATTAGAGGGATGTCTATCTAAGTGGGAGTTCTTAAGTAATATGATTAATTGAACTTAAATTTATCATGAACTTAGTCCCTGATAGTATCTTGCTTGTTTATGTTGATAGATGGCCCGTGCTATTGTTCCGTTGAATTTTAATGCGTTCCTTGAGAAAGCAAAGTTGAAAGATGATGGTAGCAATTACACGGACTGGGTCCATAACTTGAGGATTATCCTCATTGCTGCACAGAAGAGTTACGTCCTGGAAGCACCGCTGGGTGCCAGGCCTGCTGCTGATGCAACTGACGACGTTAAGAACGTCTGGCAGAGTAAAGCTGATGACTACTCGATAGTTCAATGTGCCATGCTTTATGGCTTAGAACCGGGACTTCAACGACGTTTTGAACGTCATGGGGCATATGAGATGTTCCAGGAGTTGAAGTTAATATTCCAGCAGAATGCCCGGATTGAGAGATATGAAGTCTCCAATAAATTCTATAGCTGCAAGATGGAGGAGAATAGTTCTGTCAGTGAGCATATACTCAAGATGTCTGGGTATTGTAATCACTTGATTCAACTGGGAGTTAATCTTCCGGATGATAACGTCATTGACAGAATTCTCCAATCACTTCCACCAAGCTACAAGAGCTTCGTGATGAACTATAATATGCAAGGGATGGATAAGACAATTCCCGAGCTCTTCGCAATGCTAAAGGCTGCGGAGGTAGAAATCAAGAAGGAGCATCAAGTGTTGATGGTCAACAAGACCACTAGTTTCAAGAAAAAGGGCGAAGGGAAGAAGAAGGGGAACTTCTAGAAGAACAGAAAGCAAGTTGCTGCTCAGGAGAAGAAACCCAAGTCTGGACCTAAGCCTGAAACTGAGTGCTTCTACTGCAAGCAGACTGGTCACTGGAAGCGGAACTGCCCCAAGTATTTGGCGGATAAGAGGGATGGCAAGGTGAACAAAGGTATATGTGATATACATGTTATTGATGTGTACCTTACTAGAGCTCGCAGTAGCACCTGGGTATTTGATACTGGTTCTGTTGCTAATATTTGCAACTCGAAACAGGGACTATGGATTAATCGAACACTGGCAAAGGACGAGGTGACGATGCGCGTGGGAAATGGTTCCAAAGTCGATGTGATCACGGTTGGCACGCTACCTCTACATCTACCTTCGGGATTAGTATTAGACCTAAATAATTGTTATTTGGTGCCAGCGTTGAGCATGAACATTATATCTGGATCTTGTTTGATGCGAGACGGTTATTCATTTAAATCAGAGAATAATGGTTGTTCTATTTATATGAGTAATATATTTTATGGTCATGCACCCTTGAAGAGTGGTCTATTTTTGATGAATCTCGATAGTAGTGATACACATATTCATAATGTTGAAGCCAAAAGATGAAGAGTTGATAATGATAGTGCAACTTATTTGTGGCACTGCCGTTTAGGTCATATCGGTGTAAAGTGCATGAAGAAACTCCATACTGATGGACTTTTGGAACCACTTGATTATGAATCACTTGGTACTTGCGAACCGTGCCTCATGGGCAAGATGACTAAAACGCCGTTCTCCGGTACTATGGAGAGAGCAACAGATTTGTTGGAAATCATACATACAGATGTATGTGGTCCGATGAATGTTGAGGCTTGTGGCGGATATCGTTATTTTCTCACCTTCACAGATGATTTAAGCAGATATGGGTATATCTACTTAATGAAGCATAAGTCTGAAACATTTGAAAAGTTCAAAGAATTTCAGAGTGAAGTTGAAAATCATCATAACAAGAAAATAAAGTTTCTACGATCTGATCGTGGAGGAGAATATTTGAGTTACGAGTTTGGTCTACATTTGAAACAATGCGGAATAGTTTCGTAGCTCACGCCACCCGGAACACCACAACGTAATGGTGTGTCCGAACGTCGTAATCGTACTTTACTTGATATGGTGCGATCTATGATGTCTCTTATAGATTTACCGCTATCGTTTTGGGTTATGCTTTAGAGACGGCCGCATTCACGTTAAATAGGGCACCATCAAAATCCGTTGAGACGACGCCTTATGAACTATGGTTTGGCAAGAAACCAAAGTTGTCGTTTCTTAAAGTTTGGGGCTGTGATGCTTATGTGAAAAAGCTTCAACCTGATAAGCTCAAACCCAAATCGGAGAAATGTGTCTTCATAGGATACCCAAAGGAGACTGTTGGGTACACCTTCTATCACAGATCCGAAGGCAAGACATTCGTTGCTAAAAATGGATCCTTTCTAGAGAAGGAGTTTCTCTCGAAAGAAATGAGTGGGAGGAAAGTATAACTTGATGAGGTAACTGTACCTGTTCCCTTATTGGAAAGTACATCACATAAACCGTTTTCTGTGACACCTAAACCAATTAGTGAGGAAGTTAACGATGATGATCATAGAACTTCAGATCAAGTTGCTACTGAACCTCGTAGATCAAACAGAATAAGATCCGCACCAGAGTGGTACGGTAATCCTGTTCTGGAAGTCATGCTACTAGATCATGATGAACCTACGAACTATGAAGAAGCGATGGTGAGCCCAGATTCCGCGAAATGGCTTGAAGCCATGAAATCTGAGATGGGATCCATGTATGAGAACAAAGTGTGGACTTTGGTTGACTTGCCCGATGATCGGCAAGCAATTGAGAATAAATGGATCTTCAAGAAGAAGACTGACGCTGACGGTAATATTACTGTCTACAAAGCTTGACTTGTTGCAAAAGGTTTTCGACAAGTTCAAGGGATTGACTACGATGAGACCTTCTTACCCGTAGCGATGCTTAAGTCTGTCCGAATCATGTTAGCAATTGCCGCATTTTATGATTATGAAATTTGGCAAGTGGATGTCAAAACTGCATTCCTGAATGGATTTCTGGAAGAAGAGTTGTATATGATGCAACCAGAAGGTTTTGTCGATCCAAAGGGAGCTAACAAAGTGTGCAAGCTCCAGCGATCCATTTATGGACTGGTGCAAGCCTCTCGGAGTTGGAATAAACGCTTTGATAGTGTGATCAAAGCATTTGGTTTTATATAGACTTTTGGAGAAGCCTGTATTTACAAGAAAGTGAGTGGGAGCTCTGTAGCATTTCTGATATTATATGTGGATGACATATTACTAATTGGAAATGATATAGAATTTCTGGATAGCATAAAGGGATACTTGAATAAGAGTTTTTCAATGAAAGACCTCGGTGAAGCTGCTTACATATTAGGCATTAAGATCTATAGAGATAGATCAAGACGCTTAATTGGACTTTCACAAAGCACATACCTTGACAAAGTTTTGAAGAAGTTCAAAATGGATCAAGCAAAGAAAGGGTTCTTGCCTGTGTTACAAGGTGTGAAGTTGAGTAAGACTCAATGCCCGACCACTGTAGAAGATAGAGAGAAAATGAAAGATGTTCCCTATGCTTCAGCCATAGGCTCTATCATGTATGCAATGCTGTGTACCAGACCTGATGTGTGCCTTGCTATAAGTCTAGCAGGGAGGTACCAAAGTAATCCAGGAGTGGATCACTGGACAGCGGTCAAGAACATCCTGAAATACCTGAAAAGGACAAGGATATGTTTCTCGTTTATGGAGGTGAAAAAGAGCTCATCGTAAATGGTTACGTTGATGCAAGCTTTGACACTGATCTGGATGATTCTAAATCGCAAACCAGATACGTGTTTACATTAAACGGTGGAGCTGTCAGTTGGTGCGGTTCTAAACAAAGCGTCATGGCGGGATCTACGTGTGAAGCGGAATACATAGCTGCTTCGGAAGCAGCAAATGAAGGAGTCTGGATGAAGGAGTTCATATCCGATCTAGGTGTCATACCTAGTGCATCGGGTCCAATGAAAATCTTTTGTGTCAATACTGGTGCAATTGCCTTGGCAAAGGAATCCAGATTTCACAAGAGAACCAAGCACATCAAGAGACGCTTCAATTCCATCCGGGATCTAGTCCAGGTGGGAGACATAGAGATTTGCAAGATACATACGGATCTGAATGTAGCAGACCCATTGACTAAGCCTCTTCCACGAGCAAAACATGATCAGCACCAAGGCTCCATGGGTGTTAGAATCATCACTGTGTAATCTAGATTATTGACTCTAGTGCAAGTGGGAGACTGAAGGAAATATGCCCTAGAGGCAATAATAAAGTTATTGTTTATTTCCTTATATCATGATAAATGTTTATTATTCATGCTAGAATTGTATTAACCAGAAACATAATACATGTGTGAATACATAGACAAACAGAGTATCACTAGTATGCCTCTACTTGACTAGCTCGTTAATCAAAGATGGTTATGTTTCCTAACCATGGACAAAGAGTTGTTATTTGATTAACGGGATCACATCATTAGGTGAATGATCTGATTGACATGACCCATTCCATTAGCTTAGCACCCGATCGTTTAGTATGTTGCTATTGCTTTCTCCATGACTTATACATGTTCCTATGACTATGAGATTATGCAACTCCCGTTTGCCAGAGGAACACTTTGTGTGCTACCAAACATCACAACGTAACTGGGTGATTATAAAGGTGCTCTACAAGTGTCTCCAAAGGTACATGCTGGGTTGGCGTATTTCGAGATTAGGATTTGTCACTCCGATTGTCGGAGAGGTATCTCTGGGCCCTCTCGGTAATGCACATCACATAAGCCTTGCAAGCATTTCAACTAATGAGTTAGTTGTGAGATGATGTATTACGGAACGAGTAAAGAGACTTCCGGTAACGAGATTGAACTAGGTATTGAGATACCGACGATCGAATCTCGGGCAAGTAACATACCGATGACAAAGGGAACAACGTATGTTGTTATGCGGTCTGACCGATAAAGATCTTCGTAGAATATGTAGGAACCAATATGAGCATCCAGGTTCCGCTATTGGTTATTGACCGGAGACGTGTCTCGGTCATGTCTACATTGTTCTCGAACCGTAGGGTCCGCACGCTTAACGTTACGATGACAGTTTCATTATGAGTTTATGTATTTTGATGTACCGAAGGTTGTTCGGAGTCCCAGATGTGATCATGGACATGAAGAGGAGTCTCGAAATGGTCGAGACATAAAGATCGATATATTGGAAGCCTATATTTGGATATCGGAATCGTTCCGGGTGAAATCGGGATTTTACCGGACTACCGGGGGGTTACCGGAACCCCCCGGGGGTTATTGGGCCTACATGGGCCCTAAGGGAGAAGAGGAAAGGAGGCAAGAGGTGGCCGCGCGCCCCTCCCCTCCCTAGTCCGAATAGGACAAGGAGAGGGGGGCGGCGCCTCCCTTTCCTTTCCCTCTTCCTCCTCTTTCCCACTTCTCCTTCTCCAACTAGGAAAGAAGGGAGTCCTACTCCCGGTGGGAGTAGGACTCCCCCTTGGCGCGCCCTCCTTGGCCGGCCGCCCCCTCCCCCTGGCTCCTTTATATACGGGGGCAAGGGGGCACCCTAGGACACACAAGTTGATCTTCGTGATCGTTCCTTAGCCGTGTGCGGTGCCCCCTCCACCATATTCCACCTCGGTCATATTGTAGCGGTGCTTAGGCGAAGCCCTGCGACGGTTGAACATCAAGATCGTCACCACGCCGTCGTGCTGACAGAACTCCTCCCCGAAGCTTTGCTGGATCGGAGCCCGGGGAGCGTCATCGAGCTGAACGTGTGCCAAGAACTCGGAGGTGCCGGAGTAACGGTACTTGGATCGGTTGGACTGGGAAGATGTACGACTACTTCCTCTACGTTGCGTCAACGCTTCCGCTTCGGTCTACGAGGGTACGTAGACAAAACTCTCCCCTCTCATTGCTATGCATCACCATGATCTTGCGTGTGCGTAGGAATTTTTTTGAAATTACTACGTTCCCCAACAGAAATAGGGGATGCCTGCCGGGGCATCCCAAAGCTTAGGCGCTTGAGTATTCCTTGAATATTACCTTGGGGTCCCTTGGGCATCCCCAAGCTTAGAGTCTTTCGACTCCTTATTCTCCTCACATCGATATCTCACCCAAAACTTGAAAACTTCAATCATACAAAACTTAACGGAACTAGAAAACAATTCACTTTGGTACTGTCAAAGACAAGGTTCATAATTATTCTCACACAATTCCTACTGTACCATATAATTTCTATAATTTATATTGATAAATATAAGCCATAGAAACTAGAAAACAAGCAAACTATGCAATGAAAACAGAATCTGTTAGAAACAGAACAATCTGTAATGATCTGAACACCAACCATACTTCTGCTACTCCAAAAATTATGAGATAAATTGGTGGACGTGAGGAATTTGTCTATTAATCTTCTGAAAAAATAATCAACTCAATCACACTCTTCTGTAAAAAATGACAGCTAATCTCGTGAGGGCAAAGTTTCTGTTTTTATAGCAAGATCACATTAACTTTTACCAAAGTCTTCCCAAAGGTCTTACTTCGCACTTTATTGATACAAAAGCTATAATACATGATTACTACAGTAGCTTAATCATGATAACACACAAAAACAGTAAGGGTAAATATTGGGTTGTCTCCCAGCAAGCGCTTTTCTTTAATGCCTTTTAGCTAGGCATGATGATTTCAATGATGCTGACATAAAAGATAAGAATTGAAACATAAAGAGAGCATCATGAAGAATATGACTAACATATTTAAATCTAACCCACTTCCTATCCCTAGGGATTTTTTGAGCACATAATTTATAGGAACAAGAATCAACTAGCATAGGAAGGAAAAACAAGTATAACTTCAAAACTTTAAGCATATAGAGAGGAAACTTGATATTATTGCAACTCCTACAAACATGCATTCCTCCATCATAATAATTTTCAGTAGCATCATGAATGAATTCAACAATATAACCATCACATGAAGCATTCTTTTCATGATCTACGAGCATAGAAATTTTACTACACTCCACATAAGCAAAATTCTCCTCATTCGGAATAGTGGGAGCAAACTTCTTCTAAATCCACTTTAGATGATAGTATTATTCATACTCCAAAAGATATAAGTGAAGTTCATGGATCATTCTGCAATTAATATAGACTAACCAATATCCAAGCTCAAAATATATAAGTGAAGCACATGAAGCATTCTATAAAACCATACTCAAAAGATTTAAGTGAAGCACAAAGAGCAATTCTATAAGATCATACTTCAAAGATATAAGTGAAGCACATGAAGTATTCTATAAATCAACAAAGGGATGTCTTATACTAGCATGGTTATTAAAGGAAAAACAAAAACACAAAGGACACAAATTATGTGAACAAAAAAAACTGAGGTATACCGATAATTGTTGAAGAAGAAAGATGGGATGCCAACCGGGGCATCCCCAAGCTTAGATGCTTGAGTATCCTTGGAATATTTACTTGGGGTGCCTTGGTGTAACGCCCCGAGACCGATGCGCCAGGTGTCTTCCAGTTATTCGATGTTGTTGCCTTGTCATTCGCTTGCGTGTTGCATCTTTCCATGTCATCATCCGCATTGCATCATCATGTTTTCAAAACTTGCACCTGTCCCGGTCTCCCCGTTCTTTCCGTTGCCCATTCTGAGCTCAGACACACTTGCACGCGCCCGCGGCACGTCTGAAATAATATTTTATAAGTGGCCAGAAAATGTCCTCGGAATGGGATGAAAGTTGGCGTGTGGTCTTATTATAGTGTAGATAGACCGCCTATCAAATTTCATCGCATTCGGAGTCCGTTTGACGCCCCAACGGATAACTATAGCGGCATTATAGCCGGTCAATCGTCGGACGTTTTCGGTCTCCGAAAACTGTTGCCGGGGTTTCCCTCTCTTTCCTCTCTAGACCGTCTACACAGTCCACTACCTACCGCCAGGCCCAACCTAACCTCTCTCATCACGCGCGCATCCGAAAGCTGTCCCGGAACCTACCCGGACAGTCGTCACCGTTGGTTTCGGATCATCCCCAAACATCCCTAAAACATCTGCGATTATTTATTTGGACCCTCTAAACTTTATTTTCTTGGCCGTCTAATTATAATTTTAGGGACGAGATAGCCCTACCCTAATCCCTACCTATATATATAGTCTAACCCTAGCACTGTCCCATCCATCCATCAAATCCTCCCCGCCGCCGCCACCCACTCTTCCTTGTTCCTCGGGATCTTGCCTGATCCATTCAAGCCACCCGACCAACCTCCTTCCTCCTTGGGATTTCCTCCCAATTCAACCGAAGCCAACCAGCACCACCCCCTGTGGCCCTCCTCGAACCGCAGAAGCCAGCGCAACCTTCTCCCTCCGCTCCTCGCTCTCACCTCTTTTCCCTCGCAGGAGCCGCCATGAGGGAACCACAAGCAGCTCTGTCTCCGAGCTTCGTCCGCGTTGCCATTTACCTGGATCCGACGACTAGCCAGCAGGCCCCGCGCTCGGGCAGGTGCTCCTCGAGCCGGAGCTCGTCCACGAGCGGAACCACCGCCACCCGTCCGATGCATCCCGGCGACCCACGGAACCAGAAGCCCTCCAGTCCCTTGCTCTAGTGCGCCTCCTACCCAGAGCGCCTCCCATGGCGCCCTCGTTCCCGAGCTCGTCGACCCCGCCGCCTCGAATTCCTGTGCCGAAGCACCACCTCGCGCGCCTCCGTCCTCTTGAAGGAGCTCGACCTACAGCCGCGTTGACCTCGCCCTCTGATGAACTCCACCGCCCAGGGCCCCGGCGACCTCTCCGTCCTGGCCTCCTCCGCCGCACCGGCGAGCGCGGCGCGGGAGCACTGCAGGTCGCCTCGCACGCCAAGTTCGCCTTCGCCGCTCCCCCTGCTTCGCTGCCACCTCGAACCTCTCCTGTCGCGCCTCCGTTGACCCTACATTGTGCCAAGTCCGCCGCTGCATCCTCTTCTTCCCCTGCGCTGCATCCTCTTCTCCCCCCTGCATCGAGAGGAGCAGAGTGCCGCGCTGCAGTCGCGTTGGCCGCGCCTCCAGGCCAGCATGCCCCTTCGCGGCCTGCCTCCTCCACTGAACCGGGCCGAGGCCCATGGGTGAGCTGCCCTCCAGCGCCCTCCTATTGTTTTTTCTCCGGTTGGGCCAGCAGATTTCGGCCCGATACATTTTTTTCCTGTTCCAGCGATTTTAGCTATTATTCCAGTGTTAAATAGATTTGCAGGAAGCCCCCTAGACTTCATGCATATTATAATTCATCATCCGTGCGTCGGTTTAAAATGAATTATATATGAAATATGATTAGAATTTCATCTAGTTTCATAATATGCCACTTTCATGAATGTTTAAAATGTTTAAGATGTTGTTTGTTTAAATTTGCCATATTGCCATGCTAAAATGCTTTATTTCATAACTAAATAACCGTAGCTCCAAACTTAACAAACTTTATATGTAAATGGGGTAGAAAAATGCCTAGTTTAACATGGTGTACTTTACTTTGCATGTTTAACAACTCTAAAATATGGTTTAGTGCAGAATAGTACCAAACCTATTATATGCATATGAGGATTTTCTGAAATTGTTGTTTGTTATTTCCGGCCTCAATTAAACTTGCCTAGATAGGTAGTTTTCATATGCTTCACCCCTTGCCATGCTAACCAACATTTAATATTGTTGAGTACATAAACGAGAGAGAACTAAGTAATTAGATGTGGTGTT
The DNA here is from genome assembly GCF_003073215.2 of Triticum urartu. Taxonomy (NCBI): domain Eukaryota; kingdom Viridiplantae; phylum Streptophyta; class Magnoliopsida; order Poales; family Poaceae; genus Triticum; species Triticum urartu. The sequence continues at coordinate 336,147,545 of NC_053026.1, forward strand.
TCGTCAATATGCAACTCGTTGCATATTGAGCTCCACTTAATTTGTAGTTTTGTTTGTGCACTTTGCTATGCCATGCTTCTTTAAACCGGACATGCATCATACTTGGTTGTGCATCATGCCATGTTTATGTGATGGTTGTTTACCATGTTTTTTGCTTCTTTCCGGGTTGCTTCTCTCGTTAGCTTCGGTTTCGTTCCGGAGTTGTGAGGATTCGTTCGCCTACGTCCGTTTGTCTTCTTCATGGACTCGTTCTTCTTCCTTGCGGGATCTCAGGCAAGATGACCATACCCTCGAAATCACTTCTATCTTTGCTTGCTAGTTGATCGCTCTGTTGCTATGCCGCGCTACCTACCACTTGTTATATCATGACTCCCATATTGCCATGTCAAGCCTCTAACCCACCTTCCTAGCAAACCGTTGTTTGGCTATGTTCCCGCTTTGCTCAGCCCCTCTTATAGCGTTGCTAGTTGCAGGTGAAGCTGAAGTTTGTTCCATGTTGGAACATGGATATGTTGGGATATCACAATATCTCTTATTTAATTAACGCATCTATATACTTGGTAAAGGGTGGAAGGCTCGGCCTTATGCCTGGTGTTTTGTTCCACTCTTGCCGCCCGAGTTTCTGTCATACCGGTGTTATGTTCCTTGATTTTGTGTCCCTTACGCGGTTGGGTGTTATGGGAACCCCTTGACAGTTCGCTTTGAATAAAACTCCTCCAGCAAGGCCCAACCTTGGTTTTACATTTTCCTAACAACCTATTACCCTTCCCTTGGGTCGGCCAACCCAAGGGTCATCTTTATTTTAATCCCCCCGGGCCAGTGCTTCTCTAAGTGTTGGTCCGAACCGGGCAACCTACGGGGCCACCTCGGGGCAACTTGAGGGCTGGTTTTACTCATAGCTTAACCTATCCGGTGTGTCCTGAGAACGAGATACATGCGACTCCTATCGGGATTGTCGACACATCGGGCGACTTTGCTGGTCTTGTTTTACCATTGTCGAAATGTCTTGTAACCGGGATTCCGAGACTGATCGGCTCTTCCCGGGAGAAGGAATATCCTTCGTTGACCTTGAGAGCTTGTGATGGGCTAAGTTGGGACACCCCTGCAGGGTTTGAACTTTCGAAAGCCGTGCCCGCGGTTATGTGGCAGATGGGAATTTGTTAATGTCCGGTTGTAGAGAACTTGACACTTAACTTAATTAAAATGCATTAACCGCGTGTGTAGCCGTGATGGTCTCTTTCCGGTGGAGTCCAGGAAGTGAATGCTACGTCTTGAGCTTGCGTTGGTTTTCCCCGAAGAGGAAGGGATGATGTAGTAGAGTAGCGTAAGTATTTCCCTCAGTTTTTGAGAACCAAGGTATCAATCTAGTAGGAGGCCACGCTCAAGTCCCTCGTACCTGCACAAAGCGATAGCTACTCGCAACCAACGCGATTAGGGGTTGTCAATCCCTTCACGGTCACTTACGAGGGTGAGATCTGATAGATATAATTTTTGGTATTTTTGGTATAAAGATGCAAAGTAAAAAGTAAAAGCAAAGTAAAAATCAAAGCTAGATTAAAGTGATGGAGATTGATATGATGAGAATAGACCCGGGGGCCATAGGTTTCACTAGTGGCTTCTCTCAAGAGCATAAGTATTCTACGGTGGGTGGACAAATTACTGTTGAGCAATTGACAGAATTGAGCATAGTTATGAGAATATCTAGGCATGATCATGTATATAGGCATCACGTCCGTGACAAGTAGATCGAAACGATTCTACATCTACTACTATTACTCCACTCATCAACCGCTATCTAGCATGCATCTAGAGTATTAAGTTAAAAACAGAGTAACGCCTTAAGCAAGATGACATGATGTAGAGAGATAAATTCATGCAATATGAAATAAACCCCATCTTGTTATCCTCGATGGCAACGATACAATACGTGCCTTGCTGCCCCTTCTGTCACTGGGTAAGGACACCGCAAGATCGAGCCCAAAGCTAAGCACTTCTCCCATGGCAAGAACTACCAATCTAGTTGGCCAAACCAAATGGATCATTCGAAGAGACTTGCAAAGATAACCAATCATACATAAAAGAATTCAGAGAAGATTCAAATATTATTCATAGATAGACTTGATCATAAACCCACAATTCATTGATCTCAACAAACACACCGCAAAAAGAAGATTACATCAAATAGATCTCCACAAGAGAGGGGGAGAACTTTGTATTGAGATTCAAAGAGAGAGAAGAAGCCATCTAGATACTAACTATGGACCCGAAGGTCTGAGGTAAACTACTCACACTTCATCGGAGGGCTAGGATGATGTAGAAGCCCTCCGTGATGACGGCCCTCTTCCGGCGGAGCTCCGGAACAGGCCCCAAGATGGGATCTCGTGGATACAGAAAGTTGCGGCGGTGGGATTAGGTTTTTGGCTCCTGTTCTGATCGTTTGGGGGTACGTGTGTATATATAGGAGGAAGAAGTACGCAGGAGGAGCAACGAGGGGCCCACGAGGCAGGGGGGCGCGCCCTAGGGGGGGCTCCCCCCACCCTCGTGACCGCCTCTTTTGTTCCTTGGAGCAGGGTCCAAGTCTCCTGGATCACGTTCGGTGAGAAAATCACGTTCCCGAAGATTTTATTCCGTTTGGACTCCGTTTGATATTCCGTTTATCCGAAACACTGAAATAGGCAAAAACAACAATTCTGGGCTGGGCCTCCGGTTAATAGGTTAGTCCCAAAAATAATATAAAACTGGAAAATAAATCCCAATATAGTCCAAAACAGTAGATAATATAGCATGGAGCAATCAAAAATTATAGATACGTTGGAGACGTATAAGTGAACACGGTTCTTGTGTTATGCTTGAACATAAGTAGTTTCAGGATCACTTCTTGATCACTTCTAGTTCACGACCGCTGCGTTGCTTCTCTTCTCGCTCTTATTTGCGTATGTTAGCCACCATATATGCTTAGTGCTTGCTGCAGCTCCACCTCACTACCCTTTCCTACCCATAAGCTTAAATAGTCTTGATCTCGCGGGTGTGAGATTACTAAGTCCTCGTGACTCACAGATACTTCCAAACAGTTGCAGGTGCCGATGAGACCAGTGCAGGTGTCGCAATCGAGCTCAAGTGGGAGCTTGATGAAGATCTTGATCGTTGTGTTGTTTCGTTTCCTGTTGATCGGTAGTGGAGCCCAGTTGGGACGATCGGGGATATAGCATTTGGGGTTGTCTTCTTTTATTTTGGTTCCATAGTCGGACCTTGATTGTATTATGGATGATGTATGTTTAACTTGTATTTGTGTGAAGTGGCGATTGTAGCCAACTCTTTATCTCTTTCTATTCAGTACATGGGATTGTGTGAAGATTACCCCTCTTGCGACAAACCTACCATGCGGCTATGCCTCTAAGTCGTGCCCCGACATGTGGGAGATATAGCCGCATTGTGGGTGTAACACATGGGCATCCCCAAGCTTGAGCTCTTGTGTAACGCCCCGAGACCGTTGCGCCAGGTGTCTTCCAGTTATTCGCTGTTGTTGCCATGTCTTTTCTTGCGTGTTGCATCTTGCGATCTCACCATGTGCATTTCATCATCTGAAGGAAATATGCCCCGGAGGTAATAATAAATTTATTATTTATTTCCTTATATCATGATAAATGTTTATTATTCATGCTAGAATTGTATTAACCGGAAACTTAGTACATGTGTGAATACATAGACAAACAGAGTGTCACTAGTATGCCTCTACTTGACTAGCTCGTTGAATCAAAGATGGTTAAGTTTCCTAACCATAGACATGAGTTGTCATTTGATTAACGGGATCACATCATTAGAGAATGATGTGATTGACTTGACCCATTCCGTTAGCTTAGCATTTGATCATTTAGTTTGTTGCTATTGCTTTCTTCATGACTTATACATGTTCCTATGACTATGAGATTATGCAACTCCCGAATAATGGAGGAACACTTTGCGTGCTACCAAATGTCACAATGTAACTGGGTAATTATAAAGGTGCTCTACAGCTGTCTCTGATGGTACTTGTTGAGTTGGCATAGACCAAGATTAGGATTTGTCACTCCGATTGTCGGAGAGGTATCTCTTGGCCCTCTCGGTAATGCACATCACTATAAGCCTTGCAAGTAATGTGACTAATGAGTTAGTTGCGGGATGATGCATTACGTAACGAGTAAAGAGACTTGCCGGTAATGAGATTGAACTAGGTATTGAGATACTGACGATCGAATCTCGGGCAAGTATCATACCGATGACAAAGGGAACAATGTATACCGTTATGCGGTTTGACCGATAAAGATCTTCGTAGAATATGTAGGAGCCAATATGAGAATCCAGGTTCCGCTATTGGTTATTGATCGGATACATGTCTCGGTCATGTCCACATAGTTCTCGAACCCGTATGGTCCGCACGCTTAAAGTTCGGTGACGATCGGTAATATGAGTTTATGTGTTTTGATGTACCGAAGGTAGTTCGGTGTCCCGTTTGAGATCAGCGACATGACGAGGAGTCTCAAAATGGTCGAGACGTAAAGATCGATATATTGGACAAGTATATTCGGACATCGGAAAGGTTCCGAGTGATTTGGGTATTTTTCGGAGTACCGGGGAGTTACGGGAATACGGGGAAGAAGTATTGGGTCTCATGGGCCAAGTGGTGGAAGAGAGGAGGTAGGGCACGCGACCCCCTAGCCCAAACCGAATTGGACTAGGGGGCCGCCCCCCTTTCTTCCTTTCCTCCCGCTCCTTCCTTCTCCCCTTCCCCCTTCCTTTCCTCCTCCTAGTAGGAGTAGGAAAGGGGAGTCCTACTCCTACTAGGAGGAGGACTCCTCCTCCTGGCACGCCCTACAGGGGCCGGCCGGCCTCCCCCCTTGCTCCTTTATATACGGAGGCAGGGGGCACCCTAGGACACACAAGTTGATCATTGATCCCTTAGCCATGTGCGGTGCCCCCTCCACTATAATCCACCTCGATCGTATCGTAGTGGTGCTTAGGCGAAGCCCTGTGTCGGTAGCAACATCATCACTGTCATCATGCCATCGCGCTGACGGAACTCTCTCGTGAAGCTCTGCTGGATCAGAGTTCGTGGGACGTCATCGAGCTGAACGTGTGCTGAACTCGGAGGTGCCGTGCGTTCGGTACGTGGATCGGTCGGATCGTGAAGACGTCCGACTACATCAACCGTGTTCTCATAACGCTTCCGCTTATGGTCTACGAGGGTACGTGGACGGTACTCTTCCCTCTTGTTGCTATGCATCACCATGATCTTGCGTGTGCGTAGGAATTTTTTTTGAAATTACTACATTCCCCAACATCATCATGTTTTCAAAACTTGCATCCGTCCGGGTTCTCCAGTTCTCTCCGTTGTCCATTCTGAGCCCAGACACACTTGCACGCACCCGCGGCACGTCCGAAATATTATTTTATAAGTGGCTGGGAAATGTTTTCAGATGGGTTGAAAGTTGGCATGCGGTGTTGTTATGTTGTCAGTAGGCCGCCTGCCAAGTTTCATTGCATTCGGAGTTCGTTTGACGCCCCAACGGTTAACTATAGCGGCATTATAGTCGGTCAAAACGTCGGACGTTTTCGGTCTCCGGAAACAGTTGCCGGGCTGCCTTCTTTCCTCTCCTCTCAGCCCAAGCCCCTCTACACAGTCCATCTACCCCACCTACCTACCCCCTCTGCTCCGGACCGTCCGATGGCGATCGAACGGCTCCGAAACGGAGCAAAACCCCCAACCCTAGCTCCTCCTGCTATATATGGATACCCCCTAGTCCATTTTCGGCCTTCTCCTTCCTCCTCCTCAGAATCCATGCCCCCCCAATCAGCAGCCACCGCCACCTCCCACCTTCTCCTTTGATTCCGGCGCCCTCCACCTCCACCGCGACACTTGGCGCGCCCCGATTGGCCAGCCGCCGCCTGCGCCGCCATTCCTGACGAGTAGGAGGCTGCCACATCGCCTCCCACCACCGCGGCCCGTGGAGCTTGCACGAGGCCCGCCCGAATCCCGATCTGGGCCCCGAGGCCCGGATCTGCGCCGCCGCCCACCCGAGCAGGGGCCTTGTCTGCTCCTGCTCCACCCCAAGAAGTAGCAGCGCCCGAGCGCTCCCCTACCTCGCCCCTACCCCGCGGACGCTGGATCCTCGCTGTCGTCGTGCTCCGCCTTGTCGCCTGCGCCCTGCCGCCGTCCAGCCGACCGCCCGCACCAAGGCCATGCACCTCTCTTCCTTCCCCTTCTCTGCTCTCTCTCTCTCTAATGCTCCCTCCCTGTCTTTCTTCCACAGGGAACTGACGCCGCCCCTGAGCTCCGCCCGCGCCATCGTTGCACGGATCCGGCGCCGGCCAGCCGGATCCGCCCCGTCTCCACCTAGGCGGCCTTCCTTGCAGCCCGCTGCCGCTCGAGCCTGCCGTGCGCCAAGTCCCCGCAGCCGCCACCATGCCCTGCTTCGCTCGTCCCGCTCGATCCCCTGCGTTGACCCCTCCCTCAACGCGCGTGGCCCTGCGCCAAGGCCCGGCTCCCTGGAGCCCAATGTGAGGAAGCCATCTCCTGTTTGCTCCTGTGCAGCCCAGTTCGGGCCAGTTTTGGCCCATAGAACTTTTTTTTCGTGCTGCGATTTTAGGATTATCCAGAGGCTACAGTTTCGCAGAAAACCCCTTGTTGTTCATGCATATAATAACTCTTAAACCATGCATCGGATTAAAATAAATAATATATGAAAAATGACTAGAATATCATCTAGTTTCATAATATCCAACTTTCATCCGTGTTAAAAATGTTAAATGATGTTTACTTACAATTTTGCATAATTGTCATGTTAAAATGTTTTGTTTCATAACTAAATAACTGTATCTCCAAATTTAATAAACTTTATATGCATCTTGTCTAGAAAAATGCCTAGTTTGACATGGTGTACTCATCTTGCATGTTTGACAACTCCAAAATTATGTTTAGGGCAGAACAGTACCAAATTCATAATATGTATATGGGGATTATCTGGAATTGTTGTTTGTTATTTCCGGCCTCATTTAAATTTGACTAGATAGTTAGTTTACTTATGTTTCACCTCTTGCCTTGTTTAACAACATTTAATATTGTTGGGTACATAACCGAGAGAGAACTAAATACGTCATGTGGTGTTTCGTCAATATGCAACTCGTTGCATATTGAGCTCCACTTAATTTGTAGTATTGTTTGTGCACTTTGCCATGCCATGAATCATTAAACCGGACATGCATCATACTTGGTTGTGCATCATGCCATGTTTATGTGATGGTTGTTTACCATGGTGTTTGCTTCTTTCCGGGTTGCTTCTCTCGTTAGCTTCAGTTCCGTTCCGGAGTTGTGAGGATTCGTTCGACTACATCCGTTCGTCTACTTCTTGGACTCGTTCTTCTTCCTTGCGGGATCTCAGGCAAGATGGCCATACCCTCAATATCACTTCTATCTTTCTCCAGGATCTTACCTGACTCTTCTAATTCTTTTCAGAGTTATTATCAAATTCATTTCAAAGTTTGATGTAGGAATGAATTGTCATTAGTCATATGTCTTTCTCCAAGATCTTTCAAATTCTTTTCCTCGTTGGCTCAATCTTCTATTCTTCATTATTTCAGAGTGTCTCAACAATTCATGGTGGTGTTTCTCGTTGTCATTCTTTGGTTTGTGAAGACCAAAGAAGAGTTTCTCTTAAATCTTGCTTCATTCTCTTCAAGATTCAGGGTTCTAGCTTGATGCCATCCTCTCATAATTGTTTCGATTGTGAGAATTCTTTTCACCATCCGGAGTAATTTAGGAGTCTTTTTAGTTTGATTCTCCGGAGCCTATCATCTCAGAATCATTCATTCCAGCTTTCAACTCTCGTTCTCCAAATCTTACTGGTGCATGATTCAAGTATTCGCTAATCAACTCGGGATCTCTTCGTTCACTTGCATCTAAATTCTCTCAAGTATATTCATTCCTTTTATAATTCTTCCCGGTGTTTCTTTATTTTTTCTTCCTTCATTTTCAATTCTTACAGTGGTTCGTTCAAGAATTCTCTTCCTTGGTTATCATATCAATTCATTCGTTCTTTCCAGTCCTACTGGTGGTTCGTTGAAGTCTTTCTCAAGATTACGCTATATCTCTCCTTAATCCTTTCTACGAGAATAAGTAGTATGCCAAATCCGTTGCTAGTCATCAATTTAAATTGGTGAAGGATAAGCATAATGTAATTCTTATTCCTGTTTCATCGAGTAAATTCAATTCCTTATTCCGGAGGTTCATCAAAATTCTTGGTTTCAATTGTTTCATCTTTTATTTCCCGGAGTTCCAAGCTCTCTCAATTATATCATCACGAAAATCCATCTAAATCATTGCAAGTCTTCACCTCGTGTTTTCAACTTCTCTTTCTTTTCGTTATCCTTTTATTACCGGAGTTCTTCAAGGAGGCTCTACATGATGGTTCATCAAGGATTTAATTCCTTCTTGAAGTGTTCATGAAGATTCTTTTCAGAGGAGCTCAAGTATTCTTCATCTTGCATTCCGAAGTGCAATTAATTCTACCTTATCTTTTGAGGTGGTGTTATGTCATTCTTGACAATTTCTTTTGTGTTTCATGATTCGCAAGTTGTTAAGAATGAGATATTTTAAACCCATCATTTTCTATTCGTTCATGAGATCCTTTGCAACCTATAAATATCTTCATTGGAGTTATCTTGGGTTATACTTCACCTAAAGCCTTCCCTAAGGAATGTTGCTATTGTGATGCTTATCAATAATCCAAGTTTCCTCTTATTCTCGCGATGAAAGAAGTTTTCACCTCTTCGTTGCTCTCAAGCAAGCAATTGATTCCGTTAGTGGCAGAATTTCACCTCAAATTTTGAGAAGTTTTTCCATAAGCCCACTACAAGCTTTTTTGTTTCATTGTTGGTTTTTCCAACAACTCCATTATAACCTTCTTGGAAGGGTGCCTTCCAAGCTCAATCGTGGCAAAAGTTGTCATTTTCTTCTCCATTCTATCATTCCAATGATCTATCTTCTATTATTTCTTTTGGAGGCTTTGTGATGTTGCTCTCTTCACTCATCATCTCGAATTTGGAGGACCGTGTTCTTCTCGTTATTATCCATTTAACCGGAGTGTCGTGTCCTCCATTCTAGTTCACTCATCTTGTCAAGTTCATGTTCAATTCTTTCCATTCATAGTCGGAGTGCTGTCCAAATTTTATCATTCTTTTTCCTTCTCTATCTTGTTTTAACCGGAGTGTTGTGTCTATCATTCCTCTTCTAACCAGAGTCTCATCCAAGTGCTTTCATTTTTGCCAAGTTTATATTATTGCCTTCCATTTCCAACCGGAGTGTTTTGAAATTTGTTCATCTTCGTTGTATTCTTTCTTTCAATTTGTTCAACCTCTCAAGGTTCGTGGTTTTACTCGGTTGTCAAAGAAGCAACTTAGTTTTACCACTTCTCTTCCTCTTCCGTTTCTCTCTGGTGCCATCCTAGATATCGGGACGAGATCCTCTTGTAGTGGTGGAGTGTTGTAACACCCCGAGACCGTTGCGCCAGGTGTCTTCCAGTTATTCGCTGTTGTTGCCATGTCTTTTCTTGCGTGTTGCATCTTGTCATGTCAGCATGTGCATTGAATCATCACGTTTTCAAAACTTGCATCCGTCCGGGTTCTCCAGTTCTCTCCGTTGTCCATTCTGAGCCCAGACACACTTGCACGCGCCCGCGGCACATCCGAAATATTAATTTATAAGTGGCCGAAAATGTTCTCGGAATGGGTTGAAAGTTGGCATGCGGTGTTGTTATGTTGTCAGTAGGCCGCCTGCCAAGGTTCATCGCATTCAGAGTCCGTTTGACGCCCCAACGGTTAACTATAGCGGCATTATAGTCGGTCATAACGTCGGAAGTTTTCGGTCTCCGGAAACGGTTGCCGGGCTGCCTTCTTTCCTCTCCTATCAGCCCAAGCCCCTCTACACAGTCCATCTAGCCCTCCTACCTACCCCCTCCGCTTCGGACCGTCCGATAGCGATCGAACGGCTCCAAAACGGAGCAAAACCCCCAACCCTAGCTCCTCCTGCTATATATGGACACCCCTAGTCCATTTTCGGCCTTCTCCTTCCTCCTCCTCAAAATCTGTGCCCCCCAATCAGCAGTCGTCGCCACCTCCCACCTTCTCCTTTGATTCTGGCGCCCTCCACCTCCACCGCAACACTTGGCGCGCCCCGATTGGCCAGCCGCCACCTGCGCCGCCATTCCCGACCAGCAGGAGGCTGCCACATCGCCTCCCACCACCGCGGCCCGCGGAGCTCGCGCGAGGCCCGCCCGGACCCCGATCTGGGCCCCGAGGCCCAGATTTGCACCGCCGCCCGCCCGAGCAGGGGCCTCGTCTCCTCCGGCTCCACCCCAAGAAGTAGCAGCGCCCGAGCACTCCTCTACCTCGCCCTACCCCGCAGACGCCGGATCCTCGCCGTCATCGTGCTCTGCCTTGTCGCGTGCGCCTCGCCGCCGTCCATCCGACCGCCAGCACCAAGGCCGAGCACCTCGCTTCCTTCCCCTTCTGTTCTCTCTCTAATGCTCCCTCCCTGTCTTTCTTACACAAGGAACTGACGCCGCCCCTGAGCTCCACCCGCGTCGTCGTTGCATGGATCCGGCGTCGGCCAGCCGGATCCGCCCCGTATCCACCTCGCCGGCCTTCCCTGCAGCCCGCTGCCGCTCGAGTCCACTGTGCGCCAAGTCCCCGCTGCCGCTCGAGTCCGCCGTGCGCCAAGTCCCCGCTGCTGCTCGAGTCCGCCGCGTGCTCCTCTACCTCGCCCCTACCCCGCGGACGCCGGATCCTCGCCGTCGTTGTGCTCTGCCTTGTCGCATGCGCCCCGCCGCCGTCCAGCCGACCGCCAGCACCAAGGCCGTGCACCTCGCTTTCTTCCCCTTCTCTGCTCTCTCTCTCTATTGCTCCCTCCCTGTCTTTCTTCCACATGGAACTGACGCCGACCCTGAGCTCCTCGTGCGTCGTCGTCACACGGATCCGGCGCCGGCCAGCCGGATCCGCCCCGTCTCCACCTTGCCAGCCTTCCCTGCAGCCCGCTGCTGCTCGAGTCCGCCGTGCGCCAAGTCCCCGCTGCCGTCATCGTGCCCTGCTTCACTCGTCCTGCTCGATCCCCTGCTTTGACCGCTCCCTCAACGCGCGTGGCCCAGCGCCATGGCCCGGCTCCCTGGAGCCCAATGTGAGGAAGCCATCTCCTGTTTGCTCCTATGCAGTCCAGTTTGGGCCAGTTTCGGCCCATAGGACTTTTTTCCGTGCTGCAATTTTAGGATTATCCAGAGGCTACAGTTTTGTAGAAAACCCCCTGTTGTTCATGCATATAATAACTCTCAAACCGTGCATCGGATTAAAATAAATTATATATGAAAAATGACTAGAATTTCATCTATTTTCATAATATCCAACTTTCATCCATGTTAAAAATGTTTAAATGATGTTTTCTTATAATTTTGCATAATTGTCATGTTAAAATGTTTTGTTTCATAACTAAATAACCGTAGCTCCAAATTTAATAAACTTTATGTGCATCTTGTCTAGAAAAATGCCTAGTTTAACATGGTGCACTCATCTTGCATGTTTAACAACTCTAAAGTTATGTTTAGGGTAGAATAGTACCAAATTCATAATATGCATATGGAGATTTTCCGGAATTGTTGTTTGTTATTTCCGGCCTCATTTAAATTTGACTAGATAGTTAGTTTACTTATGTTTCACCTCTTGCCTTCTTTAACAAATTTAATATTGTTGCGTACATAACCGAGAGAGAACTAAATACGTCATGTGGTGATTCGTCAATATGCAACTCGTTGCATATTGAGCTTCACTTAATTTGTAGTATTGTTTGTGCACTTTGCCATGCCATGAATCATTAAACCAGACATGCATCATACTTGGTTGTGCTTCATGCCATGTTTATGTGATGGTTGTTTACCATGTTGTTTGCTTCTTTCCGGGTTGCTTCTCTCGTTAGCTTCGGTTCCGTTCCGGAGTTTTGAGGATTCGTTCGACTACATCCGTTCGTCTACTTCCTGGACTCGTTGTTCTTCCTTGCGGGATCTCAGGCAAGACGGCCATACCCTCGATATCACTTCTATCTTTGCTTGCTAGTTGTTCGCTATATTGCTATGTTGCGCTACCTACCCCTTGTTATACCATGCCTCCCATATTGCCATGTCAAGCCTCTAACCCACCTTCCTAGCAAGCCGTTGTTTGGCTATGTTACCGCTTTTGCTCAGCCCCTCTTATAGCGTTGCTATTTGCAGGTGAAGTTGAAGTTTGTTCCATGTTGGAACATGGATATGTTGGGATATCACAATATCTCTTATTTAATTTAATGCATCTATATACTTGGTAAAGGGTGGAAGGCTCGGCCTTATGCCTGGTGTTTTGTTCCTCTCTTGCCGCCCTAGTTTCCGTCATACCGGTGTTATGTTCCTTGATTTTGCGTTCCTTACGCGGCTGGGTGTTATGGGAACCCCTTGGCAGTTCGCTTTGAATAAAACTCCTCCAGCAAGGCCCAACCTTGGTTTTACATTTTCCTAACAACCTATAACTTTCCCTAGAGTTTTCGCAAGCCCGAGGGTCATCTTTATTTTAACCCCCAGGGCCAGTGCTCCTCTGAGTGTTGGTTCAAAACAGAGCCACTTGCAGCGCCACCTCGGGGAAACTTGAGGGCTGGTTTTAGCTGTACGTAGTGTTCATCCGGTGTGCCCTGAGAACGAGATATGTGCAGCTCCTATCGGGATTTGTCGGCTCATCCGGGCGGTCTTGCTGGTCTTGTTTTGCCATTGTCTAAATGTCTTGTAACCGGGATTCCGAGACAGATCGGGTCTTTCCGGGAGAAGGAATATCCTTCGTTGAGCATGAGAGCTTGTGATGGGCTAAGTTGGGACACCCCTGTAGGGTATAAACTTCCGAGAGCTATGCCCACGGTTATGTGGCAGATGGGAATTTGTTAATATCCGGTTGTAGAGAACTTGACACTTAACTTAATTAAAATGCATCAACCGCGTGTTTAGCCGTGATGGTCTCTTTTCGGCGGAGTCCGGGAAGAAACACGGTCTTGTGTTATGCTTGAACGTAAGTAGTTTCAGGATCACTTCTTGATCACTTCTAGCTTCTCGACCGTTGCGTTGCTTCTCTTCTCGCTCTTATTTGCGTATGTTACCCACCATATTTGCTTAGTGCTTGCTGCAGCTCCACCTCATTACCTTACCCTACCCATAAGCTTAAATAGTATTGATCTCGCGGGTGTGAGATTGCTGAGTCCTCGTGACTCACGGATACTTCCAAACAGTTGCAGGTGCCGATGATACCAGTGTAGATGATGCAACCGAGCTCAAGTGGGAGCCCGATGAAGATCCTGGTCGTTGTTATGTGTCTTTTTCCGGTTGATCAGCAGTGGAGCCCAGTTGGGACGATCGGGGATCTAGCATTTGGGGTTGTCTTCTTTTATTTTGGTTCCGTAGTCGGACCTTGATTGTACTCTGGATGATGTATGTTTAACTTGTTATTTGTGTGAAGTGGCGATTGTAAGCCAACTCTTTATCCCTTTCTTATTCAGTACATGGGATTGTGTGAAGATTACCCCTCCTGCGACAAAACCACCATGCGGTTATGCCTCTAAGTCGTGCCTCGACACGTGGGAGACATAGCCGCATTGTGGGTGTTACAAGTCGGTAATCAGAGCCATCCCCGACTTAGGACCCCCCTGCTTGATCGAATCGCTGATGTTGTTGAGTCTAGAACAAAATGTTGAGTCTTAGGATTATATATCGGAGAGTAGGATTCTTTTTACTCCTCAGTCCCTTCGTCGCTCTGGTGAGGCCTCCTAACGTAGAAGTTTTGACTTCCCTCTCCTCAAATTTGATGATTTTTTAGGATCACGTGGGTATCTTGGAATCGTTCCGATAGTCTTGTGACGAGAACATTGTTCTTGGTGCCTCCTGACATTTAGGGGTTGTGGCAGTGTCCCGGGGAGTTGAGCTCTGAGGTGTTGTCGTCACAATTTTATCGTTGCAGTTCTGGAATACGTGTGTTCGCCGACATTGAAAATCTCTTTTATGCAGTTGTTGGTGAGATAACCTCGACGCCACCCAGTACTGGGGCGGGAGTATTGCCATAACTCGTATAACAGATGCTTTTCGAAGGTTGAGGTACATGATTTCCGAAGGTTTCTTGGTGTAACGCCCGGATAATCGTGCTACAGTAATCCAATGCTAATCATGCCACGTCACCCCGGTTACTGTTGCTAATCTCGCTTTGGATCAAAAACTTTTCAAATTCAAAAGTTTAAATAAATGTCAGACGTCAAACTTTTCAAAAGCTAAAACAAAATGTTTGGGTGGTACCATATTTTGCATAAGTAAATATGGTGTAATAGACACATTTTTATAAAATGCCTAAGTATTTTAAAATGAATTAAAACAGAAAAGAAAATACAAAAAAAAACAGAAAACAAAAAAACAAAACAAAAATGAAACAACCGCCCCCCCCCCCCCCGCTGGGCCAAGTGGCCCAGCTAGCCTTTGCCGGCCAGGCCGGCCCGCTCCCGCACGCCCGCTGGCCTATTTGGCCAACCCCCCAAACCCTAACCTACCCCACTCCCCACTTGCACCACTCCTCCCCCCCGCTGGATCTGGATCGGGAGCCCGATCCCCTTCTCTCCTGCCGCTCGACGCCGTCGCCTAAAGCCGCACCGACGTCGCCGCCACCGCCTCACCGGCGTCGCCTGTCCCCGCCGTCGCCTCCCCGTCTCCTCCCCACGCCAGGCCTCCTCGTCCTCCTCCCCGAGTCGCTCCCCGCGCCCCGTTGCCCGGACCCTGCTCCCGCACTTTGAGCGCGCGCCCCTCCCTCTCCTCCTCACTTTTTCCCGCACCCGACCGCGCTCTCGCGCGCCCCTGTGGCCGAGCTCGCGCTCGCCCTCGCCCGCGCCTACGCCGCTCGCCCGCCGACGCCCGCAGCTCCAGGCGCCGCTGCTGCCACCCCGCCTCTGCTCCCTACGCCACCGGCGGCCCCGCCGTGGCCGCGGCCGCCCCTCCACCCGCATCGGGGTCTCGCCGGCGCCCCTGATGCCGCGTGCCCGCACGGGCGTCTGCCCCGTTAAGCCCGCTGCACTCGGGCACCCGCAACGCCCCCTGCCCGCTAGCGGTGCCCGAATGGCCCTTGGCCCTATGACAAGTGGGGCACACCCCCAGAACGATATATATATAAAGAATAAAAAATAAAAAATATAAATATAATTAATTAATTAAAGAAATAATTAAGTTAATTAATTTTGATTAATTAAACTAATCAAATAATTAAACTAATTAAACATTAGTTATCTAATTAACCTGGTTAGTTAATTAGCTAATTAATTAGTATGACACTGGGGCCCACCCCCTAAATACTAATTAGATTAATTAAATTGTTTAATTAAAATGTCTCATTGACCAGTGGGACCCACTGGTCAGGTTGATCAGTCAACTCTGTTGACTGCTGACGTCAGCATGACATCTTGCTGATGTCATTAATCCATTTTCGAATTAATTTAAATAATTAATTAAATTCCAAAAATTAATAAAATCTTTAGAAAATCATATCTTTTAATCCGTAACTCGGATTAAATTATTTTCAACATGAAAGTTGCTCAGAACGACGAGACAAATCCGGATACGCAACCCGTTCGCCCACCACGCATCCCTAACCTATCAAACTCGCAACTTTCCCCCTCCGGATCCTCTGCCCGAAAACGTGAAACACCGGGGATACTTTTCCGGATGTTTCCCCCTTCACCGGTACCACCACGTACCACGTTAGGGCACACCTAGCATCACGCTTTGCCATGTCATGCATCGTCATGCATTTGTTTGCATTATATTTATTGTTTCTCCCCCTCTTCTCTCGCTAGACACCGAGACCGACGCCGCTGCTACCTAGTACGACTACGGTGTTGACGACCCCTCTCTTGCCAGAGCAACCAGGCAAGCCCCCCCTTGATCACCAGATATCGCCTAGTCTCCTCTATACTGCTTGCATTAGAGTAGTGTAGCCTGTTACTGCTTTCCATTAATCCTAGTCTGATGCATAGCCTGTCATTGTTGCTACAACTGTTGATACCTTACCTGCAATCCTAAATGCTTAGTATAGGATGCTAGTTTACCATCAGTGGCCCTACATTCTTATCCGTCTGCCATGCTATACTATTGGGCCATGATCACTCGGGAGTTGATCACGGGTATATACTTATATACATAATATATGATACTTGTGGTGACTAAAGATGGGTCGGCTCGTTGGAGTAACCGCGAGTGATTCACGGATTGGGTCTGAAAGGACGTTTGTCCCGACGGCCCTCTGAGTGGATCTTTGTGGCGGAGCGACAGGGCAGGTTGAGACCACCTAGGATAGAGGTGGGCCTGGCCCTGGTCGGCGTTCGTGGTTATTTCAAAATAACACGTTTAACGAGATCTTGGTATTTGATCTGAGTCTGGCTACTGGCCTATATGCACTAACCATCTATGCGGGGACAACTATGGGCACTCGACGTCGTGGTATCAGCCGAAGCCTTTGTGACGTCAGCGACTGAGCGGCGCGCGCCGGGTTGGACTGGAACGCCTACTCTTGTATAAGGGAGGCCAGGTCTGCTCACCGGCCGCGTACGCAACGTGCAGGTGTGCAATGGGCGATGGGCCCAGACCCCTGCGCCATAGGATTTAGACCGGCGTGCTGACCTCTCTGTTGTTCCTACGTAGGGCTGCAACGTGTTGATCTTCCGAGGCCGGGCATGACCCAAAAAAGTGTGTTCGGCCAAATGGGATCGAGCGTGTAGCGACCAGACATCAAACAGTCTGATCTCTGTGCTCTGGTGTCATCCCTGGATCAGTAATGCTGACACCACACATTACTCGGAGGATTTATAGTAGAGTAGCAATCACACACTTATTACATTGAGTGTCTCAATAGAGAATTTATTACAATAAATATGGCTTAAGGCCATCTAATAACGATAACAGCGGAAGGCTTGGAAGATAAGTGAGTCCATCAACTCCAACGGCATCACTGAGTATAGAACCACGACCTAAAAACTCCTTAATCGTCGTCTGAAAAGTCTGCAACATTAACGTTGCAGCCCGAAATGGGTCAGCACATGGAATATGCTGGCAAGGTAACACATAGAGAGTAATGGAATGAAACAGCTATACTATATGCATATTTGGCTGGTGGAAAACTCTATGGTTACAGTTTTGCGTAAAGCCAATTTTTTCCAACTTCAAAGGAATAGATTTATTTAACTATCATGGTAGTTGTTAAACATTGAGAATGGTTGACAGCATTCTCAATCCCAATTAAACATCATCATTAAACATAACCCAACAAAATTAATTTAGAGTAACATGTTGAGATTCACATGATAATCCAGGTACTAGATACTCAAGATGTCCATAACTGGGGACACGGCTAATCATGATTAGTTTAGTACACTCTGCAGAGGTTTGCGCACTTTTCCCCACAAGACTCGATCGCCTCCGTTTGGTTTCTCGCACTACATGGTGTTTGAGAAGACGGATGACCGAGACATAGTCTTTCAGAAGCGCTAGCACCTTACGATCGGGTAGACCGTACCACCTACATCCCCTACATCTGCTAGTCTACCACTGTAAGAGTTCACACAACTTAATCAACTATGCTAGAGCCCATAATAGCTTGTGGCTGCACACGGAAGTTTCTAGTATGAATAGTCTCATGATCCCTTTGAGCCTGAGTGGCGGTCCAAAAGAAAACAAGCAAGTCCTGGAATACCCAGGTGCCTCAATCCACCTAGATGTGTGTTTAAGTTGCCACCTTAGATAAACCATTAATTAACAAAACTCACATCTGTCATGGATATCACTCACCCAATCCATGTCTACTAGCATAGCATGGCATAATAAGCAAACGTAGAAGTAACTCCCAAAAGTTTGATAATAAACAGGTAATAGGTACTACCTCAACTACTTCCCATCCCACAATTTAATTAGATCCTAATCATGCAATGTGTGGGGATTGATCTAATGCAATAAAACTGGGTAGTAGGAAAGGTATGATCAAAGTGTTACTTGCCTTGCTGAAGATCCGGGAAACCTAGCGATTCGAAGTAAAAAGCGGCGCACTCCGGGTATTCTATCGCAGACAAACAAACAAGCATACAATAAGTACTCATCTAATGCATGGGTAAACCTCAAATAAGAGAACTAACCAGAAGGTTCAATTTAAGAACTCCGGTTGGCAAAAAGAATCAAATCAAACGAAGCAACGAAAGTCAAACGGCGAAAGAAAACAACTTTGTTCTACTAATCTGGATCTAGGGCAAATTTTACAGTAGCAAAAACTGGTTTAAGTTGGTTAAATGGATAGAGGGTTTCGAGACGAAACTCTAGGCGCTTGAATCGCCTGATTCCGATAAACGAGTGAAAAGTTATACTAAAACGAAAATCGGATCAGGAATCGCGATCAGAAAAATTGCGGATTTAATCCGAGAAAAAGAAAAACGACGAACGTTCGCTAGAACGAACGAACGGATGAACGCTCACTATTTATATAAACCGGAAAAACCGATCTATTTAAAAAAAACCGAATCGAAAAAAACCCGACGGAAAAACCGAACAGTTTTTCGAAAAAATAAAAAAAAAACGGCGCTGATTTCGAGGCGGCGGCGAACCTCGGCGAGCGTGCGGCGGCGGCGGCGAGGCTGCGGCGGGGCGGTGGCAGCGGCGAGGTGGCGAGGCGGCGGCGGCGGCTGGGGGCTGGGGGCGGCTCGGGCTAGGGTTAGCTCTGGCTGGGCCTCCCCCCGGCTTAAATAGCCTAACGGGCCGGGAGTCCTAGTCGGACACGGCCCTAGGTCGGTTCGTTTTTTTAATAATTACGCGCAGAAGAAAAAAAATAAAAAAAAATACTAAACGGACTCCAAAAGTTCCGAAATAAATTTTCTCGGGCTTCTAAAATCAAGACGCACAAGGTGAACATTTATTTGGGACCTAAATGCAATTTTGAAAAACGCACATTTTTCCTAAATTCAAATAAAACACCGAAAAACTCCAAAATAAAAACTTATTTGATTTTATTCTTAAATCCTCAATATTTCTTTATTTTGGGAAAGTCATTTTATTCCCTCTCTCATATTTTTGTAATATAAATAATTGATGATAAAATAAATAAAATCAAATGATCCTATTCTCAAAATTTGAGAAAACTCAAATATGAAAATAACGAAATCCCCAACTCTCTCCGTGGTTCATTGAGTTGCGTAGAATTTCTAGGATCAACTAAAATGCAAAATAAAATATGATATGCAATGGTGATCTAAGGTATAACATTCCAAATTGGAAATTTGTGATGTTACCAACCTACCCCCCTTAAGATGAATCTCGCCCTCGAGATTCGGGTTGGCTAGAAAATAGGTGAGGGTGGTCTTTGAGCAAATCTTCCTCTCGTTCCCAGGTGGCTTCATTCTCCGTGTGGTGGCTCCACTAAACTTTGCAAAACTTGATAACCTTGCTGCGAGTGACTCGACTGGCAAACTCGAGGATCTTAACTGGTTTCTCCTCGTAGGTCAAATCGTTATCCAACTGAATAGTTTCCAAGGGCACTGTGTCTCTCAACGGTATGTCAGCCATCTCCGCGTGACATTTCTTTAACTGAGAAATGTGGAACACATCATGAACTCCCAACAATCCTTCGGGCAATTCCAACTTGTAGGCCACTTCTCCCATACGCTCCAAAACTCGATATGGTCCTACAAATCGTGGCGCTAACTTCCCTTTAACTCCAAAACGCTTTGTTCCCCGAAGTGGAGATACTCGAAGATAAGCTCTATCTCCGACTTCGTAAACTGTCTCCTTGCGTTTAGAATCTGCATAACTTTTCTGTCTGGACTGGGCTACCTTGAGCCTATTGCGAATCAACTTCACCTTCTGTTCAGACTCTTTAATCAAGTCAGGTCCAAACAACTGGCGGTCTCCAACTTCATCCCACGATAACGGTGTCCTGCACCTCCTTCCGTACAATGCTTCGAACGGGGCCATCTTCAAGCTGGTTTGGTAACTGTTGTTGTAAGAGAACTCTGCATATGGCAAATTGTCGTCCCAACTAGATCCATAATCTAGCGCACAAGCTCTCAGCATATCCTCCAAAATCTGATTGACTCTCTCGGTCTGTCCATCTGTCTGTGGATGAAAAACTGTACTGAATTCTAGCCTGGTACCCAAAGTTTCGTGCAACTGCTTCCAGAACTTTGAGGTAAACTGGGTTCCTCTATCTGATACGATACTCCTTGGAACTCCATGCAAACATACGATCTTGGTCATGTATATCTTTGCCAACTTAGCACTGGTGTAAGTGGTCTTTACTGGGATGAAATGAGCTACTTTCGTCAATTGATCGACTACAATCCAAATTGAGTCATAGCCTGAACGAGTCCTGGGTAATCCTGTGATAAAATCCATGCCTAACTTATCCCACTTCCATTCGGGTATCGGCAATGGTTGTAACAATCCTGCTGGCTTCTGATGCTCTGCCTTTAGTCTCTGACATACATCACAAACTGCTACATACTCCGCAATATCCTTCTTCATTCTGGTCCACTAGAAAATATCCTTCAGATCCAAGTACATCTTGGTATTTCCTGGGTGAATTGAATAGGGTGAGTCGTGTGCCTCTTGCAATATCAACTTCCTGATCTCCGGGTCATTGGGCATGTAAACACGGTCTTCAAACCATAGGGTGTCGTGCTCATCCTCACGAAATCCCTTAGCTTTTCCTTTGCTAAGTTTCTCCTTAATGGAGGCAATCTCTTTGTCAGTCCTTTGAGCTTCTCTGATTCTATCCATCAAAGTTGACTGAATCTCCAATGCTGCTACATAGCCTCTCGGAACTATTTCCAAACATAGTTCATGAAGATTTTCTGCTAGCTCCCTTGGTATTTCTCCCGTCATTAATGTATTGACATGGCTCTTACGGCTTAATGCTTCAGCTACTACATTAGCCTTTCCGGGGTGATAATGCAATCTCATATCATAATCCTTGATGAGCTCCAACCATCTCCTTTGTCTGAGATTCAACTCCTTCTGTGTGAAAATGTACTTCAAACTCTTATGATCCGTGTACACCTCACAATGATTTCCAATGAGGAAATGCCTCCATGTTTTCAATGCATGCACTATGGTTGCTAACTCCAAATCATGCGTGGCATAATTCAACTCATGAGGTTTCAGTTGTCTTGAGGCATATGAAACAACTCTCCCTTCCTACATAAGCACTGCTCCAAGTCCTCGACGTGAAGCGTCGCAATACACCTCATAATCTTTGGTCTGGTCTGGCAAAATCAACACTGGTGAGGTAACCAAGCATTTCTTCAACTCCTGGAAACTAGCCTCACATTCCTCCGTCCATATGAACTTGGTATCTTTCTTCAATAACTCAGTCATAGGCTTCGCAACCTTTGAGAAATTCTCAATAAATCTTCGGTAGTATCCTGCGAGTCCAAGAAAACTCCGCATCTCTCCAACTATTGTTGGGGCTTCCCACTTGGTCACGGTTTCAACTTTAGTGGGATTAACTGCTATACCTTCTGTGGACATAACGTGTCCGAGGAATCCTACTTCCTTCAACCAAAACTCACATTTGCTGAACTTGGCATATAATTGATATTCTCTGAGTTTCTCAAGTACTAGTCGCAAATGTTCCTTATGCTCCTCTTAATTCTTCGAGTAAACCAGGATATCATCAATGAACACTACAATGAACTTATCCAAGAACTCCATAAACACTTTGTTCATCATGTTCATAAAATAGGCAGGTGCGTTAGTCAGACCAAATGACATAACGGTATACTCGTACAGCCCATACCTGGTGGTAAAAGTTGTCTTCGGAATATCCTGTTCTCGAATCTTCAACTGGTGGTACTCCAATCGCAGATCGATCTTGGAAAATACCTTAGCTCCTTGCAATCGATCAAACAGATCGTTGATCATTGGTAGTGGGTACTTGTTCTTGATCTTTACTTCATTCAATCCTCAATAATCAACAACCATCCTTAACGATCCATCCTTCTTCTCCACTAGAAGTACTAGCGATCCCCAAGGTGAAGAACTTGGGCGAATATATCCCTTATCCAGTAACTCCTTAATCTGCTTCTTAATTTCCACCAAATCCTTTGCTGGCATCCTATATGGTCTCTTTGATATTGGCCCGGTGCCTGGCAATAGCTCAATCAAAAACTCAATATCTCTATCCGGTGGAATGCCTGGCAACTCCTCTGGAAATACTTCAGGGAAATCCCTTACCACTGGTACTTCCTCCTGCACAACTCCTGTTAAGCAATTTACTTGAGTCCTCTTTAGCACATGCCGGGATACATACTTGATCCTTCTCCCTTCTAGGGTGGTAAGCAAAATTGACTTACTAGCACATTCAATATTCCCTTCATACTTTGATAACCAATCCATGCCTAATATCACATCCAATCCTTGAGATTCCAATACTATTAGGTCTGAGGGAAAAACATAGTAACCAATCCTTAATGGTAACCGATCACACCATAGACTAGCCACATACTCTGCTCCAGGCGAGGTTACTAGCATGGGTGACCTAAGGACTTGGGTTGATAGGTTATACTTATCCATGAATCCCCTTGAGATGTATGAATGCGATGCACCAGTATCAAAAGAACGAGTGTAGTAAATGACTTAAACCAAAAACTTACCTATTACTGCATCGGGCTGAGCTTCAACCTCCTCCACGCTAACATGGTTCACTTGTCCCCTGTTGAAAGGGTTCGGCTTCTTCCCAGAACTTCCATTGCCATTTTGGCCTTCAGGACATTCATTAGCATAATGTCCGGTCTTCTGACACTTAAAGCAAGTGACTTGGCTTAGGTCCTTCTTGTCTAGGGTTGATGGGTTGGTGCGGTTCTGGCCGTTGCTTCCTCCATTGCCATTGCCATTCTTGGTGCCATTGTGATTGTGCGAGCTACCTCCTCCATGGGTATGCTGAAAATGTCCTCCCGGTCTAGGGGTAAAACGTGGCTTCTGCTGAGCTCCTGAATTGTACTTTTCTTGTACATACTTCCTCTTGCGATTCTCAATTTGCTGCTGCTTCCCTTCAATCATAAGAGCACGATCTACCAACTCCTGGTAGTTGTTGAAGGTTGCTACCATCAACTACATGCTCAACTCATCATTCAGTCCTTCCAGAAACTTCTCCTGCTTTGCTGCATCCGTAGCGACGTCATCTGGGGCATAACGTGCTAACTTACTAAAGTCCTCCACATACTGGCCAACTGTCCGTCCTCCTTGGCGCAAGTTGCGAAACTCACGCTTCTTCATGGCCATAGCTCCTGCTGAAACATGGGCAGTACAAAAAGCCTGCTGAAACTGGTCCCATGTGACAGTGTCGACTGGGAAAGTGGCTGTGAAATTCTCCCACCATGATGCTGCGGATCCTTCTAGCTGATGTGCGGCAAACTTCACCTTCTCTGCATCTGTGCATCCTGCTATGGTCAATTCCCTAGCTGTCTTGCGGAGCCAATCATCTACTACTATCGGCTGGGTGCTACTGGAAAACACCGGCGGATTCAGCCTAAGAAAACGGGATAAGTGATCAACAGGTGGTGGTGGTGGTGGGTTGTTGTTGTTGTTCCCTTGATTCTGATTCTGGACTAGCAACTGCATCAATGTGTTCTGTTGCTGGATCAACTGGGTGAGCTCCGGTGGAAAGGTGAATCCAGGGTCATGTCTCGGAGGCATCTGAGGGGTTTTAGAAAAGATGAGATGTAAGAATAGAGGGGGTCTAAAGAGAAAACACTACCCATATGCACATGAGGCAAAAGCAAACAATTCACTTCATTCAATCAAACAAGGGCATACAATCGATCTATCTATCGCAAAAGTGCTCGGACTACTATATTTACATGGTGGACTACTACTACTGATGAGGTGGTCTACTAGAAATATTCTTCGGTTGTAGACTCCATGATATCTGCTCCAGCTTCATCAACATAGTCATCATCGCTACTATCTGGATCCGAATCGGTGCCGTCGATGATGATGTAGTCTTTCGGGCTAATCTCCTTGGGTTCTTCGTCTTCCTCTACTGGCATAGGGCTTCCCATAAATATTCCAATCTTCTTGATCAGGTCGTCATTCTTCTCCACCAATACTTCAATTTCCTCTTCATAATCTTCACGTGTAGCCTTGAGTTCTTCCTCCAGTTCCTTGATTCTAGTCTTAGCCTTCTTCAGATCTATCATGTCGGCGCACATCTGGTTCTCCTGTCGTCGAATGTGCTGGTTTAACTCCTGGATAAAAGCTGCGATTGATCTATCCTTCCTGGTGCTGATCATCTCCCAGTGTTCATCTCGGCGCCCACAAATCTAGTAGATAGTATCCTTGAGATCCTTGTGGTAGACTTCTCCAATGCGTCCCATGGCGATGTGAGCTGCCATGCTCTTTCCTAGACTCCAAGTTGGTGCATCCAAAAGAAAACTCTATGGGCTCAGTGACTGGCATGAACGTCCTTCCTGGAACTTGAACTTGAATCATCCAACGCTCTTCTTCAGGTAAAGTGGCGTTGTAGGTTCTGGTGAAGCTTGGTACTCCTATATTCAGGTATCTAGTGACTTCCTTCAAGTGACGTCCAAAGGGCGTATCTTCATCCGGTTGCGTGAACTTATTCCTTGCATCCACCATCCTAAAGAGTAGAAAAGATGAGGAGTCAGAAGAGAAGAGAATGGATAGTGATCTAGGTATTTTAGCTTAGTGGTCGTGTCCTACAGTCAGCGTGTGCTTTGATACCATTTCTGTAGCGACCAGACCTCAAACAGTCTGATCTCCGTGCTCCGGTGTCATCCCTGGACCAGTAATGCTGAAACCACACAGTACTCAGAGGATTTATAGCAGAGTAGCAATCACACACTTATTACATTGAGTGTCTCAATAGAGAATTTATTACAATAAATATGGCTTAAGGCCATCTAATAACGATAACAGCGGAAGGCATGGAAGATGAGTGAGTCCATCAACTCCAACGGCATCATTGAGTATAGAACCATGACCTAAAAACTCCTTAATCATCGTCTGAAAAGGTTGCAACATTAACGTTGCAGCCCGAAACGGGTCAGCACATGGAATATGTTGGCAAGGTAACACATAGAGAGTAATGGAATGAAAGAACTATACTATATGCATATTTGGCTGGTGGAAAGCTCTATGGTTACAGTTTTGCGTAAAGCCAATTTTTCCCTACTTCAAAGGAATAGATTTATTTAACTATCATGGTAGTTGTTAAACATTGAGAATGGTTGACAGCATTCTCAATCCCAATTAAACATCATCATTAAACATAACCCAACAAAATTAATTTAGAGTAACATGTTGAGATTCACATGATAATCCAGGTACTAGATACTCAAGATGTCCATAACTGGGGACACGGCTAATCATGATTAGTTTAGTACACTCTGCAGAGGTTTGAACACTTTTCCCCACAAGACTCGATCGCCTCCGTTTGGTTTCTCGCACTACATGGTGTTTGAGAAGACAGATGACCGAGACATAGTCTTTCAGAAGCGCTAGCACCTTACGATCGGGTAGACCGTACCACCTACATCCCCTACATCTGCTAGTCTACCACTGTAAGAGTTCGCACAACTTAGTCAACTATGCTAGAGCCCATAATAGCTTGTGGCTGCACACGGAAGTTTCTAGTATGAATAGTATCATGATCCCTTTGAGCCTGGGTGGTGGTCCAAAAGAAAACAGGCAAGTCCTGGAATACCCAGGTGCCTCAATCCACCCAGATGTGTGTTTAAGTTGCCACCTTAGATAAACCATTAATTAACAAAACTCACATCTGTCATGGATATCACTCACCCAATCCACATCTACTAGCATAGCATGGCATAAAAAGCAAACGTAGAAGTAACTCCCAAAGGTTTGATAAACAGGTAATAGGTACTACCTCAACTACTTCCCATCCCACAATTTAATTAGATTCTAATCATGCAATGTGTGGGGATTGATCTAATGCAATAAAACTGGGTAGTAGGAAAGGTATGATCAAAGTGTTACTTGCCTTGCTGAAGATCCGGGAAACCTAGCGATTCGAAGTAACAAGCGGCGCACTCCGAGTATTCTATCACAGACAAACAAACAAGCATACAATTAGTACTCATCTAATGCACGGGTAAAACTCAAATAAGAGAACTAACCATAAGGTTCAATTTAAGAACTCCGGTTGGCAAAAAGAATCAAATCGAATGGAGCAACGAAAGTCAAACGGCGAAAGAAAACAACTTCGTTCTACTAATCTGGATCTAGGGCAAATTTTACAGTAGAAAAAACTGGTTTAAGTTGGTTAAACAGATAGAGGGTTTCGAGACGAAACTCTAGGCGCTTGAATCGCCTGATTCCGATAAACGAGCGAAAAGTTATACTAAAACGAAAATCGGATCAGGAATCGCGATCCGAAAAATCGCGGATTTAATCCGAGAAAAAGAAAAACGACGAACGTTCGCTAGAACGAACGAACGCTCACTATTTAAATAAACCGGAAAAACCGATCTATTTAAAAAACCGAATCTAAAAAAACCGACGGAAAAACCGAATGGTTTTTCGAAAAAAAACAAAAAAAAATGGCGCGGATTTCGAGGCGGCAGCGAACCTCGGCGAGCGTGCGGCGGCGGCGGCGGGGCGGCGGCGGCGGCTGGAGGCTGGGGGCGGCTCGGGCTAGGGTTAGCTCTGGCTGGGCCTCCCCCCGGCTTAAATAGCCTAATGGGCCGGGAGTCCTAGTCAGACACGGCCCTAGGTCGGTTCGTTTTTTTAATAATTATGCGCAGAAGAAAAAAAATAAAAAGAATACTAAACGGACTCCAAAAATTCCGAAATAAATTTTCACGGGCTTCTAAAATCAAGCCGCACAAGGTGAACATTTATTTGGGACCTAAGTGCAATTTTGAAAAACACACATTTTTCCTAAATTCAAATAAAACACCGAAAAACTCCGAAATAAAAACTTATTTGATTTTATTCTTAAATCCTCAATATTTCTTTATTTTGGGAAGTCAGTTTATTACCTCTCTCATATTTTTGTAATAGAAATAATTGATGATAAAGTAAATAAAATCAAATGATCCTATTCTCAAAATTTGAGAAAACTCAAATATTTAAATAACGAAATCCCCAACTCTCTCCGTGGGTCATTGAGTTGCGTAGAATTTCTAGGATCAACCAAAATGCAAAATAAAATATGATATGCAATGATGATCTAAGGTATAACATTCCAAATTGGAAATTTGGGATGTTACAGAGCGTGTTGGGTTATGTGGTGCACCCCTGCAGGGAAGTTAATCTATTCGGATAGCCATGATCTTTGGTAACAGGATGACTTGGAGTTGTACCTTGACCTTATGACAACTAGAACCGGATACTTAATAAAACACACCCTTCCAAGTGCCAGATACAACTGGTGGCCGCTCTCTCACAGGGCGACGAGGGGAGGATCATCAGTTAGGATTATTCTATGCGATGCTACTTGGTGAACTTACCATCTACTCTCTTCTCCTGCTGCAAGATGGAGGTTACCAGAAGCGTAGTCTTCGATAGGACTAGCTATCCCCCTCTTATTCCGGCTTTCTGCAGTTCAGTCCACTTATGATACCCTTATTCCATTTGATACCAATGCATACGTATGTAGTGTAGCTCCTTGCTTGCGAGTACTTTGGATGAGTACTCACGGTTGCTTTTCTCCCCCTTTTCCCTTTCCTATATCCGATTGCTGCAACCAGACGTTGGAGTCCAGGAGCCAGACGCCACCGTTGATGACGACTACTACTACTCGGGAGGTGCCTACTACTACGTGCAGCCCACTGACGATGATCAGGAGTAGTTTAGGTGGATCCCAGGCAGGAGGCCTGCGCCTCTTTCGATCTGTATCCCAGTTTGTGCTAGCCTTCTTAAGGCAACTTGTTTAACTTATGTCTGTACTCAGACATTGTTGCTTCCGCTGACTCGTCTATGATCGAGCTCTTGTATTCGAGCCTTCGAGGCCCCTGGCTTGTAATATGATGCTTGTATGACTTATTTTTTTTATTGTAGAGTTGTGTTGTGATATCTTCCCGTGAGTCCCTGATCTTGATCGTACACTTTTGTGTGTATGATTAGTGTACGGTCAAATCGGGGGCGTCACACTTGGTTATGTGTTGAAGGATGGATACAGTTGGATGTAGGGATTGTTAGTTATGCTTCCCTTGTATCCCCAACACCTGATTGCATAACCAGAAAGTTTCTGGAGTTTATAGGTGGGAATTAGAGTATCTCGTAGGATATCTTTCCAATAGACACATGATACGATATGGGATCTATCATATGTTTGTTTCTGGCTTATTTTGCAAGCCAATCTTTGTTTTGTTTTCAGTTGTGGTATTCGAGTTGCTTCAATGTCAAATGTAGATTCCATACCTTTTCTAAGCGGTGTTCTCATATATCTATGTGGATGCTAATCTTTCTTGTTTATCGAGATTGTCCTGTAAATTCTTTTCCAACTGGCGTGCTTCTCTTCAAGTGGATCCAATCATTTCAACATTCGCAAGATCACTTCTCAGTTTTCCCAACATTGTTCGTTTCTTCTGGCCCCAAGTTGCCTTTGTTTTCCCGCCCTCCTACCATTTTATTCAAAGACTCAGATTTCTTAATCAAGTATCCATTTTATTCATGCGAAGACTCTTCATTCTTTTCCGTCAATGTTCTTAACCGGCGATTTCTCATGGAGATGCTCACGAGCTACAAGTTCATCATTCTTTCCTTCTTCGTCCTCTTTCTTCCCCGGTGGACTAAATTCAAGCCTTCAGTGTTGATTACATTCCTTTCCTTGTTTCACATGTTTTCTCATGCCGGTGCACCTCTTAACCATCCACTTCTCGCCATTCATTTGTTCGGGAGTGCTGAAGATATCCTAGAAGATTCAGGTTTCCATTCTTATTCCTTCCAAGCTATTTCGAGGTTGTTACCTCGTTCAAGACGTTCAAATCAACCGGTGCATTATCTCTTCCTAAGCAATCGTTCAACGGTGTTTCTTTTGAGTGGGCCCTAACCCACAAGTCTTTCTCCAGGAACTTACCTAACTCTTCTAATTCTTTTCATAGTTATTATCAAATTCATTGCAAAGTTTGATGTAGGAAAGAATTGTCATCAGTCATATCTTTCTCCAAGATCTTTCAAATTCTTTTCCTCATTGGCTCAATCTTTCTATTCTTCATTATTTCAGAGTGTCTCAACAATTCATGGTGGTGTTTCTCGTCGTCATTCTCGGGTTTGTGAAGACCGAAGAAGAGTTTCTCTTAAATCTTGCTTCATTCTCTTCAAGATTCAGGGCTCTAGCTTGATGACATCCTCTCATAATTGTTTTTGATTGTGAGAATTCTTTTCACCCATCCGGAGTAATTCAGGAGTCTTTTCAGTTTGATTCTCCAGAGCCCATCATCTCAAAATTATCCATTCCAGCTTTCAACTCTCGTTCTCCAAATCTTACTGGTGCATCATTCAAGTATTCGCTAATCAGCTCGGGATCTCTTCGTTCACTTGCATCTAAATTCTCTCAAGTATGTTCGTCCTTTTTATAATTCTTCCTGGTGTTTCTTTATTTTTTCTTCGTTCATTTTCAATTCTTACAGTGGTTCGTTCAAGAATTCTCTTCCTTGGTTATCATATCAATTCATTCGTTCTTTCCAGCCCTACCGGTGGTTTCTTGAAGTCTTTCTCAAGATTACGCTATATCTCTCCTTAATCCTTTCTACGAGAATAAGTAGTATGCCAAATCCGTTGCTAGTCATCAATTTAAATTGGTGAAGGATAAGCATAATGTAATTCTTATTCCTGTTTCATCGAGTAAATCCAATTCCTTATTTAGGAGGTTCATCAAAATTCTAGGTTTCAATTGTTTCATCTTTTCTTTTCCCGGAGTTCCAAGCTCTCTCAATTATATCATCACGAAGATCCATCTAAATCATTGCAAGTCTTCACCTCGTGTTTTCAACTTCTCTTTCTTTTCATTATCCTTTTATTACCAGAGTTCTTCATGGAGGCTCTACATGATGGTTCATCAAGGATTTAATTCCTTATCGAAGTGTTCATCGAGATTCTTTTCAGAGGAGCTCAAGTATTCTTCATCTTGCATTTCGAAGTGCAATTCGTTCTACCTTATCTTTTGAGGTGGTGTTATGTCATTCTTGACAATTTCTTTCGTGTTTCATGATTCGCAAGTTGTTAAGAATGAGATATTTTAAACCCGTCGTTTTCATTCGTTCATGAGATCCTTTGCAACCCATAAATCTCTTCATTGGACTTATCTTTGGTTATATTTCATCTAAAGACTTCCTTAAGGAATGTTGCTATTTTGGTGCTTATCAATAATCCAAGTTTCCTCTTATTCTCGCGATGAAAGAAGTTTTCATATCTTTGTTGCTCTCAAGCAAGCAATTGACTCCGTTAGTGGCAGAATTTCACCTCAAATTTTGAGAAGTTTTTCCATAAGCCCACTACAAGCTTTTTCGTTTCGTTGTTGGTTTTTCCAACAACTCCGTTATAACCTTATTGGAAGGGTGCCTTCCAAGCCCAATCGTGGCAGAAGTTGTCATTTTCTTCTCCATTCTATTATTCCAATGATCTATCTTCTATTATTTCTTCCGGAGGCTTTGTGATGTTGCTCTCTTCACTCATCATCTCGAATTGTGAGGACTCTGTTCTTTTCGTGCTTATCCATTTAACCAGAGTGTCGTGTCCTCCATTCTAGTCATCTCATCTTGTCAAGTTCACGTTCAGTTCTTTCCACTCACAGACGGAGTGCTATCCAAATTTTATCATTCTTTTTCCTTCTCTATCTTGTTTTAACCGGAGTGTTGTGTCTATCATTCCTCTTCTAACCGGAGTCTCATCCAAGTGCTTTCATTTTTGCCAAGTTTATATTATTGCCTTCCATTTCCAACCGGAGTGTTTTCAACTTTGTTCATCTTTGTTGTATTCTTTCTTTCAATTTGTTCAACCTCTCAAGGTTCGTGGTTTCACTCGG
This sequence comes from Triticum urartu, assembly GCF_003073215.2. NCBI lineage: Eukaryota > Viridiplantae > Streptophyta > Magnoliopsida > Poales > Poaceae > Triticum > Triticum urartu. Next base: position 336,178,646 of record NC_053026.1, read on the forward strand.
TTGTCAAAGAAGCAACTTAGTTTTACCTCTTCTCTTCCTCTTCCATTTCTCTCCGGTGCCATCCTAGATCTCGGGACGAGATCCTCTTGTAGTGGTGGAGTGTTGTAACGCCCCGAGACCGTTGCGCCAGGTGTCTTCTAGTTATTCGCTGTTGTTGCCATGTCTTTTCTTGCGTGTTGCATCTTGCCATGTCACCATGTGCATTGCATCATCACATTTTCAAAACTTGCATCCATCCGGGTTCTCCAGTTCTCTTCGTTGTCCGGTCTGAGCCCAGACACACTTGCACGTGCCCGCGGCACGTACGAAATATTAATTTATAAGTGGCTGGAAAATGTTCTCGGAATGGGTTGAAAGTTGGCATGCGGTGTTGTTATGTTGTCAGTAGGCTGCCTGCCAAGTTTCATCACATTCGGAGTCCGTTTGATGCCCCAACGGTTAACTATAGCGGCATTATAGTCGGTCAAAACGTCGAACGTTTTTGGTCTCTAGAAACGGTTGCTGGGCTGCCTTCTTTCCTCTCCTCTCTGCCCAAGCCCCTCTACACAGTCCATCTAGCCCACCTACCTACCCCCTCCGCTCCGGACCGTCCGATGGTGTTGGGGATATTACTACTGGACATAAACCGGCCAGGAGAGGCCGGTTATCCCCATGAAGACATGAATGGTGGCGCTTCATGAAGGCCCAAGGCCCAAAGGTGGGTTAAGGCTTGTAGACATAAACCAATATTGTTGTATACTTGTATGGTAAGATAGGAGTAGAGACCGAGCCGGAGACGTTTATGATCCGGCCTCGGGACTCTGTAAACTGACGGGCGTCGACCTATGTATATAAAGGGGCGACCCGGCGGCATTTAGGGACAACACACAACAACTCGAGAGCCAAGCAAAGCGGATTTGCTCCCTGGTCATCGAAACCCTAGCAATTCTATCACAACTGGAGTAGGCTTTTACCTTCATCGTAAGGGGCCGAACCAGTATAAACTCTCGCGTCCTTTGTCCGCTTTAAACCCCTTTAAGCTAATCCGTAGCAATGGCTCCACGACTAAGTCCTTTCACGAGGACATCTTCCGTGACAAAACCACGACAGTTGGCGCCCACCATGGAGCTATCGCACGATGGTTTCGAGTTCTTTAAGGGCAGCTTCGAAGGACTCAAGGGATACGCTGTGGGCCGGATGACTAAAAGTCATCACTGCAAGCTCTACATCGACGATGCAGGATGGAGTCCCGAGGCCGGTTCAATTGAGTACGGGTACCGGGTCCCTTTTGGTGGAATTCACGTCTTCATCGGCAAGATCGGCGAACCGGGCCCTGAGCCGGACATCTGCACCGACATCATCGAGACGGCTCAGCGTGCAAGGTCTGCCCAGGTTCAGCCCGCCGTAAAGCATGCCTCCACAGGTGTCATCCATGGAGCAGAATATGAGGATAGATCGGCATCGGGTGGCGAAACCATTGTCTGTTCTGATGACGAGTCTTCAACTGGAGAGACCGAGTCACTGTATCAGCTGCAGGATGGCCGGATTAGTGGAGGTTCTGATGGCGACAGTATTCCGGACCCCCTTGATCTGCCGAGTCGAGTCGCGGTCTTCATGGGCGGTGCACAATCAGTGCAGCACTCTTCTACCACCGCGGCAATGATCTCCGGTTCAGCAGCAGCAACACCAGCAGGAGCAGGGGGCTTAGCGCCGCCTCCGGCTCAGGTTTTGTCCGATTTGTTCGACACTTTAGCAACATTGCTGGCAGCAGAGGTGGACGCGGCAAACCGGGATCAGCACAACGCAGAGATTGCAAGGTGAAGGATCAGATAACTCAAGCTAAAGCGGACCTGGCGACAGAGAACGCCAGGATGGCTACAGAGCGGGCTGAGTTAGAGGCTCAGGCCTACCGGCTTATGCTGGATCAGAGTGCGTCAGATAGTGTCATGATAAGAAGATACCGGTCACACCTCCAGCCGGTTTTTGAGGCAAGAAATCTCTTTAACACGCCAGGAGCAGGCACCAGCAACCAGCCAGTGGTAAACCGGGCGGAGGCACCTGGGAACGGGGCACCGGTTCAGCCTTTTGCAATGGATCCGCCGCCTCAGCTTCGACAAAACAATGTCCCATCACGACACGTCTCAACACCTCCGGGTCATTACTCTAACCCGTTGGATAACATAGTTGCCGCCGCTTCACGATTGGCAGCTCTCTCGATTGATGGTGAGTCCCCAGTAGCAGTTGAAACACGACGGGCTAGGGAGCTCCTTCAGACGGCCTTGACTCAACAGCAGGGTTATTCATATAGCCGCGAAAGGATTCATTCTACTCCCCGCCCGAGCCAGAGCTACAGTAGGCATATCGATGAACCGGCCGTATCAAGAAGTGCGCGGAACCGTAATCCGCCCCATGGCAATAACCCGATGGGTGGCAATGCTTAGGATGTAGTGGATCGCGCTAGGGCACGTCGAGAACCCGAGTTAGCGGCACAACATGAAGCTCCGGTTCGTCAACTCACTCTGGTTCATCCAACAACGTCGGTAGAACCAGGGGTTACCTCCAGTTCTTTGGGAGTGCCATGTCTTGTCCCAGCGCTGCGCAACGTACGGTTACCCAAGGATTTCAAAGGCCTGGGCAAGGTGCCGAATTGCACCGCCGGTTTGTCCCCCGAGTCATGGGTGGAAAGCTATGAGATGGCAATGGAGATGCTGGATGTGGACGAAGCGGCGTGTGCCAAATACTTTACCATGATGTTGGAGGGAACAGCTCGCACATGGTTGAAAAATCTGCCAGCCAACTCTATCGGATCATGGGCCGAGTTAAGGGCCCGATTTATCCAGAACTTCAAGGATACGTGCAAGAAGCCCATGTCCATCATGGATTTAGCTACCTGTGTCCAGGAGGAAGGAGAATCAACAACCCACTGGGTGCGCCGGGTTTCGGAGATTTTGCATTCATCATACCGCATCAACGCTGACACAACTGTTTTAACATTGGAAGGCAATTGCCGGTTTGCACCTTTGAAGCTGAAGTTGGGACGGCTCAAACGCCATTGTAATGACATGGGAACACTTATGGCGGCTCTGGTAAAGTATGCCGACTCTAATAGTACCAAGGACCCCGAGTCTGATGATGACAAGACAGGGAAGGGAAAGAAGAACGACAACACCAAAGGGTAGCAGCATAACCCGGCAAGTCATGGGAACAACGGTAAACGCAAGGCGGATAATAGCTTGGACTTTGTGGCTAACACTAACACCCAGGATAACAGTCAGCGGCGTAAGGGTAAACCGCCCCAGCGGGGCAGAGGGCCAGGCCCCAATCTGGAGCGCCTGTCAAACCAGCCTTTCCCAAAGCACGGATCAAAGGAGAGGCCAGCTACGCATCTTTGGAAGGATTGCTTCATCATGCGGGAATTCAAAAATTCAAATTTCTTTCAATATGACAATGGACCGCCCGGCGGTTCAGGAGGCGGTCTCCATGGGCCGGGTTATGGTGGTGGTAGTTCCGGTTCAGGATTCCAAGGCAACCAAACCAGACATGGCAATCAGAGCAGCCAGGGCAACCAGGGAGGTTACAACCATCAGGGGAATCAACAGCAGCAGCAATCAGGTTATCAGAGCAATCCAAAGCAGTTGAATAGTGGGCAGTATCATGTCTTCACCACTAGCTTATGTAAGCATGATCAGAAGCTTCATAAAAGAGCCGTGAACTCCATTGAACCGGCGGTACCAGATTATCTGCGCTGGTCTGAACAACCCATCCTGTGGAGTCGAGAGGATCATCCGCCCCGGGTTGACAATCCGGGTCATCTGGCCTTAGTGGTGGCACCTCAGGTCGGGGGGTATAAATTTACCAAGGTGCTTATGGATGGAGGAAGCAGTATCAATATCCTTTACTATGAAACCTTTCGTCACATGGGGTTGACAGATAAGAATCTTAAACCGTCGAATACCGTGTTTCATGGGGTAGTGCCTAGTAAATCGGCATACCCAGTTGGCAATATATCCCTGGAAGTTGCTTTTGGAGACGATCATGATTCAAGATCAAAGGTGTTGACTTTTGAAGTGGTGAAAATCAAGAGTCCATATCATGCCCTATTTGGACGGCCGACTTATGCTAAGTTCATGGCTAGGCCCTGTTATGTTTATCTGCAGCTTAAGATGCCGGTGAAGGAAATATGCCCTAGAGGCAATAATAAAGTTATTATTTATTTCCTTATATCATGATAAATGTTTATTATTCATGCTAGAATTGTATTAACCGAAAACGTAATACTTGTGTGAATACATAGACAAACAAAGTGTCACTAGTATGCCTCTACTTGACTAGCTCATTAATCGAAGATGGTTATGTTTCCTAACCATAGACATGAGTTGTCATTTGATTAATGGGATCACATCATTAGGAGAATGATGTGATTGACATGACCCATTCCATTAGCTCAGCACCCGATCGTTTAGTATGTTGCTATTGCTTTCTTCATGACTTATACATGTTCCTATGACTATGAGATTATGCAACTCCCGTTTACCGGAGGAATACTTTGTGTGCTACCAAACATCACAACGTAACTGGGTGATTATAAAGGTGCTCTACAGGTGTCTCCAAAGGTACATGTTGGGTTGGCGTATTTCGAGATTAGGATTTGTCACTCCAATTGTCGGAGAGGTATCTCTGGGCCCTCTCGGTAATACACATCACTTAAGCCTTGCAAGCAATGCAACTAATAAGTTAGTTGCAAGATGATGTATTACAGAACGAGTAAAGAGACTTGCCGGTAACGAGATTGAACTAGGTATTGAGATACCGACGATCGAATCTCGGGCAAGTAACATACCGATGACAAAGGGAGCAACGTATGTTGTTATGCGGTCTGACCGATAAAGATCTTCGTAGAATATGTAGGAGCCAATATGAGCATCCAGGTTCCGCTATTGGTTATTGACCGGAGACGTGTCTCGGTCATGTCTACATTGTTCTCAAACCCGTAGGGTCCGCACGCTTAACATTACGATGACAGTTTCATTATGATTTTATATATTTTGATGTACTGAAGGTTGTTCGGAGTCCCGGATGTGATCACGGACTTGACGAGGAGTATCGAAATGGTCAAGACATAAAGATCGATATATTGGACGACTATATTTGGACACCGGAAAGGTTCTGGGTAAGATTGGGACAATACCGGATCACCGGGAGGTTATCGGAATCCCCCGGGAGGTATATGGGCCTTATTGGGCTTTAGTGGAAAGGAGAGGAAAGGAGCAAGGGAGGGGGCGCCCCCCAAGCCCAATCAGAATTGGGAGGGGGGCTGGCCCCCCTTTTCTTCCTCCCTCCTTCCTCTTCCTTCCCTCTCCTACTCCTAATAGGAAAAAGGGGAGTCCTACTCCCGGTGGGAGTTGGACTCCCCCCCTTGGGCGCGCCACCCTCCTTGGCCGGCCCCCTCCTCCACTCCTTTATATACGGGGGCAAGGGGGCACCCCAGGGACACAACAATTGATCATTGATCTCTTATCCGTGTGCGGTGCCCCCCCTCCACCATAATCCTCGATAATATTGTAGCGGTGCTTAGGCGAAGCCCTGCGACGGTAGAACATCAAGATCGTCACCACGCCGTCGTGCTGACGGAACTCATCCCCGACACTTTGCTGGATCGGAGTCTGGGGATCGTCATCAAGCTGAACGTGTGCAAAAACTCGGAGGTGCCGTAGTTTCGGTGCTTGATCGGTCGGGCCGTGAAGACGTACGACTACATCAACCGCGTTGTTATAACACTTCCGCTTCCGGTCTATGAGGGTACATAGACAACACTCTCCCCTCTCGTTGCTGTGCATCACCATGATCTTGCGTGTGCGTAGGAATTTTTTTCAAATTACTACGTTCCCCAACAGCCGGGTCATAAGGGGACCATCACGGTGCATGGGAGCCGGAAGATTTCTTTGGAATGTGAAGAAGGTGATGCAGCTTATGCTGAGTCGGTTTGTGCCATAGAGGAGGTGAAATTTTATAAGGACAATGTTGATCTGGCAGATATGACTTCTCTGAAAAAGCCAACTACTGAGCATGATCCGGCGCTGAAATTTAAATCCGTTGGGGAGACTAAGCTAGTTGACTTTGTTCCTGGTGATTCATCCAAGAAGTTCAGCATCAGCGCTAACCTGGATCCGAAATAGGAAAGCGCGCTCATCGAGTTCATCCGTGAGAACCGGGACATCTTTGCATGGAAGCCTTCTGACATGCCAGGTGTACCGAGGGAACTCGCTGAGCAAACCCTTAATATAGATCCTAAGTTTAAACCAGTCAGGCAATTTCTTCACCGCTTGAACGAAGAAAGGCGTAAAGCTATTGGTGAGGAGGTAGCCCAGATTTTGGCAGCAGGGTTTATTGTGGAGGTCTTTCACCTGAGTGGCTAGCTAATCCGGTGCTGGTACTTCAGAAAAATGGCACTTGGTGTATGTGTGTGGATTACACAGACTTAAACAAAGCCTGTCCAGCTGACCCCTTTGCTCTCCCTCGTATCGATCAAATTATTGATGCTACAGCAGGTTGTTACCATTTGTGTTTTCTGGATGCTTATTCTGGTTATCATCAGATCAAAATGGCCGTTAAGGACCAGGAGAAGATAACTTTCATAACCCCCTTTGGAGCCTTCTACTATGTATCTATGCCTTTCGGGCTAAAGAGTGCCCAAGCGACTTATCCGCGCTGCGTCCAGAATTGTCTGCATAAACAGATTGGGCGCAATGTTCATGCATATGTGGATGATATTGTGGTAAAATCCAGAAAGGAGGAGACATTGATAAGTGACTTGAAGGAAACTTTTGATAACCTCCGGGTTTATAAAATGATGCTTAATCCGGCCAAATGTGTCTTTGGTGTACCGGCAGGCAAGCTTTTAGGTTTTTTGGTGTCTAACAGGGGCATTGAAGCTAATCCGGAGAAGATCACGACTATCACATCTCTGGCTAAACCGGCGTGTATCAACGATGTTCAACGTTTGGCAGGCCGGATTGTAGCCTTAAGCTGGTTTATCAGTCGCCTTGGAGAGAAGTCTATCCCTTTGTATCATATGCTAAAGAAAACGGATCACTTCGTCTGGAGTGATGCTGCTGATAAAGCGCTTGAGGATTTGAAGAGACAGTTAGCCAAGCCACCTGTCCTTGCGGCTCCGGTTGATAAAGATCCCTTATTACTATATGTGGCTGCTAATGCTCGGGCTGTTAGTGTAGCTATTGTTGTGGAGCACAAGGAGGCTAGAAAAGAATATCCGGTTCAACGCCCGGTTTATTATATCAGCGAGGTGCTTATTAGGTCCAAACAGAGATACCCACATTGGCAGAAGCTGGTGTATGGTGTTTTTATGGCAAGCCGGAAGCTCAAGCATTATTTTCAGGGTCATCCTATCACAGTGTTCAGTTCAACCCCCTTGGGAGATATTGATACGTCTCCGTTGTATCAATAATTTTTGATTGTTCCATGCCAATATTATTCAACTTTCATATACTTTTGGGAAACTTTTTATATTATTTTTGGGACTAACATATTGATCCAGTGCCCAGTGCCAGTTCCTGTCTGTTGCATGTTTTTGGTTTCACAGAATATCCATATCAAACGGAGTCCAAACGGGATAAAAACGGACGGAGCTTATTTTTTGGAAAATATGGAAAATTCGGAAGGAAAATCAACGCGAACCAGTGCCCGAGGTGGTCACGAGGCAGGGGCGCCCATACCCTCGTGAGCCCACCGTAAGGCGGTTGACGCTCTTCTTTTGCTGCAAGAAAGCTAATATTCGGAAAAAAAAATCGTGGCGAAGGTTTTAGGCCAATCAGAGTTACGGATCTCCATATATATACGAAACGGTGAAACAGAGCTAGAAGAGAACGCAGAACCAGAGAGAAACAGAGAGATAGATCCAATCTTGGAGGGGTTCTCGCCCCTCCCATGCCATGGAGGCCAAGGACCAGAGGGGAAACCCTTCTCCCATCTAGGGAGGAGGTCAAGGAAGAAAAGGAAGAAGGGGGGCCCTCTCCCCCTCTCCTCCGGTGGCGCAGGAATGCCACCGTGGCCATCATCATCATCACCGCGATCTTCACCAACACCTCCGCCATCTTCACCAACATCTCCATCACCTCCCCCCCTCTATCTACAGCGGTCCACTCTCCCGCAACCCGCTGTACCCTCTACTTGAACATGGTGCTTTATGCTTCATATTATTATCCAATGATGTGTTGCCATCCTATGATGTCTGAGTAGATTTTCATTGTCCTATCGGTGGTTGATGAATTGCTATGATTGATTTAATTTGCTTGTGGTTATGTTGCTGTCCTTTGGTGCCCATCATATGATTGCGCGCGTGGATCACAACCTAGGGTTAGTTTGTATGTTGATAGGACTATGTATTGGAGGGCAAGAGTGACAGAAGCTTCAACCTAGCATAGAAATTGATGCATATAGGATTGAAGGGGGACCAATATATCTTAATGCTATGGTTGGGTTTTACCTTAATGAACGTTAGTAGTTGCGGATGCTTGCTAATAGTTCCAATCATAAGTGCATAGAATTCCAAGTCAGGGATGACATGCTAGCAGTGGCCTCTCCCACATAATACTTTCTATCGGTCTAGTAAAGTAGTCAATTGCTTAAGGGACAATTTCGCAACTCCTACCACCACTTTTCCACACTCGCTATATTTACTTTAGTTGCTTCTTTACCTTAACAGCCCCTAGTTTTATTTCCGTGCTCTTTACTTTCTTGCAAACCTATCCAACAACACCTACAAAGTACTTCTAGTTTCATACTTGTTCTAGGTAAAGCGAACGTCAAGCATGCGTAGAGTTGTATCGGTGGTTGATAGAACTTGAGGGAATATTTGTTCTACCTTTAGCTCCTCGTTGGGTTCGACACTCTTACTTATCGAAAACTGTTGCGATCCCCTATACTTGTGGGTTATCAGATATCATCCAAAACAGAGAAGCAACTGGCCGGATTGCTAAATGGGCTATTGAGCTTGGACCTCATGGGCTAAAGTATACGCCTCGCACAGCAATCAAATCCCAAGCACTTGTGGACTTCATCAATGATTGGACAGAGTTGCAAGCACCGGAGGAAAAGCCAGACAACACTTATTGGACTATTCATTTTGATGGGTCCAGGCAATTGGAGGGCTCGGGGGCTGGAGTCATATTAACTTCCCCACGAGGTGATAAGTTTTGTTATGTTCTCCATTTAATGTTCCCGTGTACTAACAATGTAGCTGAGTATGAGGCCTTGCTCCATGGTCTTCGGATGGCTAAGGAAATGAATTTAAGCCGGGTTAAGTGCTTTGGTGACTCGGACCTGGTGGCTCAACAGGTATCTGGCACTTGGGATTCCAAGGATCCACTCATGGCCGCATATAGACGAGAGGTGGATGCAGTGGTTGGTCATTTCAAGGGTTACCAGGTTGACCATATAGACCGGCAAAAGAATGAAGCGGCAGACGCTTTAAGTCGCTTAGGTTCTCAACGTAAACCGGTGCCACCCAATACCTTTCTAGATGTGTTGCATAATCCGTCAGTCAAGATACCTACAGAGGAGGATTTGGCTGTCCCTGACCCCGAGGCTCAATTGGTGGCGGCTCTTCATGTTATTCCGGATTGGACGGTCCCATACCTGCCATACATGAACCGGGGCGAGTTATCAGACGATGAAACCTTGGCCCGACAGATAATCCGGCGATCCAAGTCTATGGCCATTGTCAATGGGGAGCTACATCATTGCAGCATCACAGGAGCATTTCAGCGTTGTGTGTCTCCTCAAGAAGGTTGTGAGATTTTGCGTGAGATCCACGAAGGAGATTGTGGTCACCACGCCGGTTCAAAATCCTTGGTGGCTAAGGCTTTTCGTCACGGCTTCTATTGGTTGACGGCTCATTCTCATGCTGAGGATTTGGTAAGGAGGTGTGACAGTTGTCAGAAGTTTGCACGCCATGCTCATGTTCCGGCTCAAGAATTAAGAATGATTCCAATAACTTGGTCGTTTGCAACTTGGGGGCTCGATATGGTTGGACCTTTTAAGAGGTCCAAGGACAAGAAGACCCACCTGCTGGTGGCAGTTGATAAGTTTACCGAGTGGGTAGAGGCAGAGCCAGTCAGTAAGTGTGATGCAGCCACGACGGTTCAATTCATCAAAAAGGTGATATTCCGGTTTGGTTTTCCACACATCATTATAACTGATAATGGTACTAATCTGTCCAAGGGTGCTATGGAAGAATTTTGTCAACGTGAGCACATCCGGCTTGACGTGTCATCAATGGCTCACCTCCAATCTAATGGTCAAGCAGAGAGGGCCAATCAAGAAATTTTGAGAGGTATCAAACTCCGGCTTATGGTTCCTTTAAAGCAGACGCCGGGTTGTTGGGTGGAGGAGTTACCTTCCGTGTTATGGAGTATCAACACCACAGCAAACAGATCTACGGGTTACACGCCTTTCTTCATGGTTTACGGAGCAGAGGCAGTTCTCCCTAGTGACATATGTCATGACTCACCCCGTGTGGCGGCTTATGTTGAAGCTGATAATGAGAAAGCACGTTAGGATTCACTGGACCCGTTAGATGAGGAGCGTGATCTTGCGGTGGCATGTTCGGTGATTTATCAACAAGATCTGCGACGTGATCACAGCCACTGGGTTAAAACCAGAACTTTTCAAGAAGGCGATCTGGTGCTTCGGCTCATCTAGGATCAGACTGATATGCACAAGTTATCCCCACCTTGGGAAGGGCCTTTCGTGGTCAGCAAAAATTTGCACAATGGATTATACTATCTTATCGATGTTTGAGAGCACAAAGACTCACGTAAATAGGAGGAGGAGACCCAGCAGCCGTGGAATATAGCTCATCTTCGGAATTACTATACTTGAGCCATAGGCACTTTTTATGAACATAATTATGACAATGTATATATTATGATCAATATAATAAACTGGAGCCTCAGCTAAAGCGGGGTCTCTGTTGTTTTTACATCATGTGTGTTTTCATGGAGGCTTCCGTTTACAAAGCGTAGTTCTGTTGATCCGGCTTGTAAAGCCACACATATAAAAGGAAATCACTAGGGGTCTTGGTCGTATCTGAACCTTAGCTACACCTCTTGATCGGCTTAAGGGCAAAGGGAAATCACTAGGGGGCTTGGTTGTATTCACACCATAGCTACACCTCTTGATAGGCTTAAGGCCAAAAAGAAATTATGTGGGGCCAAAGAGAGTGTTGCACCAGCACAACTCAAACATAGGCACCCACCAAGCACAACTCAAATATTTCTTGGGGACTCTTTGCTTCTCAAAGAACAAAGAGTCTGCACCCTTGCAATAGGCTATCAAGCCACGCTTGGAAGCCAGGTGTATTCACCTAAAACCCCGGGTTATCCTGCCTCTTTTAGTAAGCCACTCCGTCCAGGTAAAACTGGTATGACCCGTCGAACGTTTGACAAGTCAATCTCATAGACCCTGAACTTGTCAAAGTTAAAACGATGATTGGTTAAAGATTGAGGTCCATCTTAAAAGGCTTTGTAAAATGGTTTAACTCAGTGGCCTGGCAGCCCATGAAAAGCCTCGATTTAGGGCCTGGCAGCCCATGAAAAGCCTCGCATATTCTTCTTGTATTTTTTGCAAAGTTTTTCTTCTCTTTTGATAAAATTCATAAGTGTTTTCTGATAAACCGGCGTTTATTACAACCCAGCGTGGCTTACAATGCTAAATTGTTAGTACATGATCAGCTATAATCCGGCCTTTATTGTTCTAGTCTGGTTTTGACTACAAGTCACCAGTATTATATGGATAAAACCGGTGTTTATCATAACCCAGTACAGTTTTATCGTAAACGGGCAAACCTGGAAGGAGTCATCTATACTCCTGCTTGGTGTTATCACCCTTTTATAACAATCATGGGTCAAACAACGAAGGTAACATGTATTCTCTATTTTATATCTGATTGTTTTTAAACAGCCTTGGCTCTACACGTAGGCTATATATTTGGGCATCATGACCCGTCCAGCGGTAAACCGCCAGGACCCTTTCAATCTCTTGTATGCAGGAACAAGTTAAAATACAGCCACTGCGGATTATGCATATAATAAAGATCCCAAAAGCATGGCGAGTTATCAGTATCAAGCAAAATAAGTATGCTCAGTGGCATAACAGACAAGTGTTTGAACTAGCCTATTACAAGGCGTTTTAATGCCCACACAGGATAATTGTTTCAGTAAGAATGGTAGGCTGTGACAGACTAAACCGGCCTCCGGTTCAGGATTCATCACCAGGACGACTTGAAGATTGAGGGTCATCTTGAATCGGTGCATCCTCCTCCTCTCTACCCAGTGGCTGGAAATCAATCGTTTCCCAATCGATTCCAATAAAAGCTTGGAACATGGCTTCTTCACTTATAAGGGTGGAAGGATCAATGTCAGGGGCATAAGTGTGCTTACGAATTGTCGGAACATGATCTTCATCATGTGTTGGCGCATGATATATTTTCTGATCAGCATCATAAACCGACTGATAATGAGACAGATCCGTTTCATCCGCCAATTTGCTTCCTATGGGTCGCAGTTCCCTTGTCAGCCTTCGGAGATCATCATTGTTAAATTCTGAACCGTCTTCCTTCACGCCAGGATAGCCTTGGTCAATATCTGCCGGTTCAAGATCTCGAATCCATGCCTTGGCCTGGATTAGCGCAGTCAACGCGCCTGACCTTGCAGCTGATCTTTTAAGTTCATCCAACCGGGCAGGCAACATTGACAGTTTCTCGATGGTTCCTTTTATCAACATTGGAGGAGGCCTGTTATAAGCAGCAGTGCAAATAGCCCATTGGGATCCGGAATATAGCTGCTCTATCAAAGTATAGGCAGCCTTCAGCTTCATCCGCATGTCGAAGACCAGATGGGCAATGCGGGTCCCTGTGACATTGCAAGCATTAGTAAACCGGTAATTGATAAGGTAAAATGACTTGAAAAACATCAGATGAGGATACTTACCAAATATAGCAGAGGTCATAGCATTTATTTGCCGCTTTAAACCGGCCAGTTCTTCGACCACCAGGTTAAGGGCTGCTTCTGCATCTTCGGCCCTCTTTGCTAAAGCGGCTTTCTCTGTGTCCCAATCTGCACGTTCCTTATTAAAGGTTTCTTTCAGCTTCTCCATGGTTTCTAAGACATTGGTCCGTTCCTCCTTGGCTTTAGAAGCCTCCACTTGCTGAGATTTAATGTTCTCTTGAAGATCAGCGGTTTGGGCGTCCTTTTTGCTCAGCTCAGCCTATAAGAAAAGACATGTCATCAACGGGCTATATATATTTGAAGTACCAAGCATATAACAAGTTATGCACTTTGCACTTGGGGGCTAATGCCTACTCGCTTCATTCTAGAAAATTATTTCAAGTCCCAAGTATAATGCAAGCATTATTCTTGGCACTTGGGGGCTAATGTACATCTGCTCAAAGTAACAGTGGTTAAATTCCCGGTTCACCTTGGAAAGATAAACCGGCCCTTGGGGACTACACATGCGAAAGGTGCAAGATTACAATGCTAAAGTACCGGTTCATTTTAAAGGATCAACCGGCCCTTGGAGGATAAGTATGCATAAGTGCGGTATTATGAAGTCCCGGTTTTTGATTACTATCATAAATCGGCCCTTGGGAGCTACTAGAATTAGTACTTACAATTGGACTTAAGAGAGAAAAGGATTTGCGATTACCTCATAATGTTCCTTCATCAAGTTCACTAAACCGTCTTCGTAGTCACGGTTTGTGTACAGGCGGTTTAAAAAACCAGAATGGAGCTCCTGGGCATTAAGGTGGGCATAGCTTGATAAATCGGTGCTCCATTTGCCTTTCTCCATGGCAGCACATTCTTCTTTGGCGCTATGTTTTGCTAATACAACAGGATGGCCAGGGGAGGTGTGGCCAACGCCAGTAATGATAACCTCATCTTCCTTGTCACCAGCAGCCTTTACTGGAGTTGGTGGAATATCAGTAGCCTTAACCGGACTAGACGGTCCATCATCAGTACGGACTGGACTTGCCGGTTTATCAGCTTGCACTGCGGTATCAACTTCTACTTGTTCAGTAAAGACATGATCTAGGGGTGGCAGGTCATCAAGCATGGCGTCAGCATTTGCTCTCTCTGATTCTGGAATTGTCTCCGGTTCAACTGTCACATGGTCATCAAACGGTTTATCTACACGACCCTTCTTACTGGGTCTGGCCTTGGCTCTGAAAGAGAAAGATATACATATCAGTATAGCACATAAGTATAAAGCATCAAAAAGAGATAGCTTAAGGCATTTACCCTAGGGACGGTCTTGAGGGGTGGAAGCTGTATGGCAGTTGATTCGCCGGATGATGAAGGTGGCGTTCCCTGATAATTCGAATCGGATGGATTAAGAGGCTGTCGGAAATAACCCGCCTTGGGGTAAGAAGTATTGGAAGTATTTGAGACCTCAGATTGGCGATTCCGAACCGGAGTATTTGGCAGACCGGTTGAAGTGATTACTTGGCCGCTATGACGGGTTGTGCGGCGAGCTTCGTGTTGCTGCTTCTTCAAAAGAAAGTTTGGGTCCAAGTAAGCTAGGGGGGAGAAAATCTTACTTTCCGGATTTCTTGACGAATTTTTTGTGTTGGTAGAGGGTCTGAACCGGAGGAAAGGATAATTACCTCTGCGTCGTCATCTTGGCTGCCCTCAGCATCATACTGATAAATATCATTGTCAATGAGGTGCATGAAAAATGAACCAAGAGAAGCAAGTTCTACCTCTACATCCGGTTCATCAGGGTCGTCATCAAGATCTAAACCGATTGGTTCAGTTGCCTTCCTCTTGGCAGGTCTCTTGACAGCCTTCGTTTTAAGACGAGGAGGCTTAACCGTTTTCTCCAGTGGTTTTGTTTTTCCAGAATGGGTCATCACCCTGTTTAAAAGATGGGCAGAGGGTATTAAAAGTTGCACAGTTCAAAAATATCATATATAAAGCAGGAGCAAAACAATTCTTACAGCGGGCGGTTTGTTCCGTGTGTAAAAGGGACTTAGCCCGGTCTTACTACAGACAACTTTCGGTTCATTCAGCATTTTCTTGACAGACTCAGTAACTTCATCATCTGATAGCTGAATGTCAATATGACGTTGAGAGTCTTTTAAATCACCAGTATACTCGCACATTAAACCGGAGCGACGACTTAATGGCAAGATACTCCAGGATAGCCAGCAACGAACAAAGTCCACACCTGTCAAACCGTTGGCCATGAAAGCTCTAAGCTTGGCGAGTTATGGTGTATACGAAGCCCGTTTCTTGGCAGTTAGTCGTTGTGGAAGTGGATGCGTGTTGGTAAGCCGGTGAGCACGGTAACCCGACAAAGGGTTCTCATCTTCAGGAGAAGTATCCTTACAATAGAACCAAGTCTAATTCCAATCCTTTGGGTGACTGTGAAGTTTGGCATGAGGAAAGCCAACATCCTTCCTTTTCTGAATGGAGACGCCACCAAGTTCAGTATTGGGTCCGTCTACGAATTCAGTGCGACGGTTTAAGTGGAAGAAATCCCGAAACAGCTCGATAGTCGGTTCTTCTTGAAGATAGGCTTCACTAAACACCTAAAAGTTGCAGATATTGGATACAGAGTTGGGTCCAATATCTTGACGGTGGATCTGAAAGCTGGCCAGTACATAACAGAAAAACTTGGATCCAAGCGGTTTAAAACCACGGCCCATGTGATCAGCAACCACTACTACTTCGCCATCTCTGGGGGTAGGAGGGTTTTCTGGACCGGGAACTCGCCACTGGATTTCACTCTTCTTCGGTAAGGTGCCAATTTTGACACATCCATCCAGTTGCTCCTCGGTGACCCGGGAAGGGACCCAGTTACAGGAATAGAATTGTTTGGCCATTGCAAGTTAAGAGCTAGAAAAGATTACTGCCGGTTTATGATTCATGAATGAAAACGCATAAAGCGCAACAGGTTAAGAAAATGGAATTCAAGCATGACAAATTGTTAAACCGGAGAATCATGCAGTTATAAATGGTAAAGCGACGGACGATTTACAAGGGGCCTAATGGCGTATGACAAATTATTTTCTACAAGGATAAACCGCCTACGCAGATAAAGAAGGTACATATCTGAGGGAAAAAATGGCTAAGTGAGGAAAAACAGGTTTTACAAGATTGCATTGGAATTTTGGATCTACCACAAGTCAGGAAAAGAAAAAAGATTTAGAACTAAAAAAGTTTTGTCCTGAAGTAGTTCACAAAAGGTCCAGATCAAGTTCTTATGTGTTTAAGGTTTGGCTTGATGGCCGAAATAAGGACTACCATAGCTACTGCACGGAACGCGTCAAGCTTGAGGTCTGCTGTCTATGGACCGACGAAGAACAAGAAGAGAGCACCATGAACCCGTATGAACCCTAAGTGGATCTATAGAGGAAAGAAGGGAAAGACTTACAATGGCTGTTGAAGCAGCGGAGGTGCGCCATGTCTCTCTGGTGCGATCAGGTTGATGCAGCGGCCGATGGTGAGGCAGAGGCGAAGCTCGACGACGGCGGTGGTGCTCAGGTGCAGGGGCGTCGCAAGGAGGAAGAAGAGAGGAAACGACAATGGAAAGGAAAGTAAAGGGATCCTCCACCCTATTTTTAAGGACAAAGAGATAAGCGACAGGCGCGGGAATCGAGGGGCCCGAAAAATGGATGTATAACGAGGTTGTCGCTTCGATTGTTGGATGCTAATTAATAAAAGGGGTATCTTCGGCCTTAAATGAACAGGTGATGTCACGACGGTTTACTACAAATCTGGAGGATGATGTCATGGCGGTTTACAAGATCCATGCGAAGGTGCAAGGGGAGGAATTTTTCTAAGTGTTGAAGATTGACATGAACAAGTTCAAATAAATCTGGGCCTAATGTTGGGGATATTACTACTGGACATAAACCGGCCAGGAGAGGCCGGGTTATCCCCATGATGATTATCTTATTTGAAGCCCATGAAGACATGAATGATGGCGCTTCATGAAGGCCCAAGGCCCAAAGGCGGGTTAAGGCTTGTAGACATAAACCGATATTTATGTATACTTGTATGGTAAGATAGGAGTAGAGACCGAGCCGGAGACGTTTATGCTCCGGCCTCGGGACTCTGTAAACCGGTGGGCGTCGACCTATGTATATAAAGGGGTGACCCGGCGGTGGTTTAGGGACAACACACAACAACTCGAGAGCCAGGCAAAGCGGATTTGCTCCCTGGTCATCGAAACCCTAGCAATTCCATCACAACTGGAGTAGTAGGCTTTTACCTTCATCGTAAGGGGTCGAACTAGTATAAACTCTCGCGTCCTTTGTCTGCTTTAAACCCCTTTAAGCTAACCCATAGCGATGGCTCCATGACTAAGTCCCTTCACAAGGACATCTGCCGTGACAAAACCACGACAGATGGCGATCGAACGGCTCCGAAATGGAGCAAAACCCCCAACCCTAGCTCCTCTTGCTATATATGGACACTCCTAGTCCATTTTCGGCCTTCTCCTTCCTCCTCCTCAAAATCCGTGCCCCCCAATCAGCAGCCGCCGCCACCTCCCACCTTCTCCTTCAATTCCGGTGCCCTCCACTTCCACCGCAACACTTGGCGCGCCCCGATTGGCCAGCCTCCGCCTGCGCTGCCATTCTCGACCAGCGGGAGGCTGCCACATCGCCTCCCACCACCGCGGCCCGCGGAGCTCGCGTGAGGCCCGCCCGGACCCCGATCTGGACCCCGAGGCTCGGATCTGCGCCGCCGCCTGCCCGAGCAGGGGCCTCGTCCCCTCCCGCTCCACCCCAAGAAGTAGCAGCACCCGAGCGCTCCTCTACCTCGCCCCTACCCCGCAGACGCCGGATCCTCGCTGTCGTCGTGCTCCGCCTTGTCGCATGCGCCCCGCCGCCGTCCAGCCGACCGCTAGCACCAAGGCCGTGCACCTCGCTTCCTTCCCCTTCTCTGCTCTCTCTCTCTCTAATGCTCCCTCCCTGTCTTTCTTCCGCAGGGAACTGACGCCGACCCTGAGCTCCACCCGCGCCATCGTCGCACGGATCCGGCGCCGGCCAGCCGGATCCGCCCCGTCTCCACCTCGCCGGCCTTCCCTGCAGCCCGCTGCCGCTCAAGTCTGCCGTGTGCTAAGTCCCTGCTGCCGCCGTCGTGCCCTGCTTCGCTCGTCCCGCTCGATCCCCTGCGTTGACCGCTCCCTCAACGCGCATGGCCTAGCGCCAAGGCCCGGTTCTCTGGAGCCCAATGTGAGGAAGCCATCTCCTGTTTGCTCCCGTGCAGCCCAGTTCAGGCCAGTTTCGGCCCATAGACCTTTTTTCCATGCTGCAATTTTAGGATTATCCAGAGGCTACAGTTTTGCAGAAAACCCCCTATTGTTCATGCATATAATAACTCTCAAACCGTGCATCGGATTAAAATAAATTATATAGAAAAATGAGTAGAATTTCATCTAGTTTCATAATATCCAACTTTCATCCATGTTAAAAAATGTTTAAATGATGTTTGCTTATAATTTTGCATAATTGTCATGTTAAAATGTTTTGTTTCATAACTACATAAGCGTAGCTCCAAATTTAATAAACTTTATATGCATCTTGTCTAGAAAAATGCCTAGTTTAACATGGTGCACTCATATTGCAAGTTTAGCAACTCTAAAATTATGTTTAGGGCAGAACAGTACCAAATTCATAATATGAATATGGGGATTTTCTGGAATTGTTGTTTGTTATTTCCGACCTCATTTAAATTTGACTAGATAGTTAGTTTACTTATGTTTCACCTCTTGCCTTGTTTAACAAAATTTAATATTGTTGAGTACATAATCGAGAGAGAACTAAATATGTCATGGTGTTTCGTTAATATGCAACTCGTTGCATATTGAGCTCCACTTAATTTGTAGTATTGTTTATGCACTTTGCCATGCCATGAATCATTAAACCGGGCATGCATCATACTTGGTTGTGCATCATGCCATGTTTATGTGATGGTTGTTTACCATGTTGTTTGCTTCTCTCCGGGTTGCTTCTCTCATTAGCTTCGGTTCCGTTCCGGAGTTGTGATGATTCGTTCGACTACATCCGTTCATCTACTTCTTGGACTCGTTCTTCTTCCTTGCGGGATCTCACACAAGATGACCATACCCTCGATATCACTTCTATCTTTGCTTGCTAGTTGTTCGCTCTATCGCTATCTCGCGCTACCTACCTCTTGTTATACCATGCCTCCCATATTGCCATGTCAAGCCTCTAACCCACCTTCCTAGCAAACCGTTGTTTGGCTATGTTACCGCTTTTGCTCAGCCCCTCTTATAGCGTTGCTAGTTGCAGGTGAAGTTGAAGTTTGTTCCATGTTGGAACCTGGATATGTTGGGATATCACAATATCTTATTTAATTTAATGCATCTATATACT
The DNA here is from genome assembly GCF_003073215.2 of Triticum urartu. Classification (NCBI taxonomy): domain Eukaryota; kingdom Viridiplantae; phylum Streptophyta; class Magnoliopsida; order Poales; family Poaceae; genus Triticum; species Triticum urartu. The sequence goes on from NC_053026.1 coordinate 336,198,048, forward strand.
TGGTAAAGGGTGGAAGGCTTGGCTTTATGCCTGGTGTGTTGTTCCACTCTTGCCGCCCTAGTTTCCATCATACCGGTGTTATGTTCCTTGATTTTGCGTTCCTTATGTGGTTGGGTGTTATGGGAACCCCTTGGCAGTTCGCTTTGAATAAAACTCCTCCAGCAAGGCCCAACCTTGGTTTTACATTTTCCTAACAACCTATAACTTTCCCTTGGGTTTTCGTGAGCCCGAGGGTCATCTTTATTTTAACCCCCCGGGCCAGTGCTCCTCTGAGTGTTGGTCCAAAACAGAGCCACTTGCAGCGCCACCTCGGGGAAACTTGAGGGCTGGTTTTAGCTGTACGTAGTGTTCATCCGGTGTGCCCTAAGAACGAGATATGTGCAGCTCCTATCGGGATTTGTCACCACATCCGGGCGATCTTGCTGGTCTTGTTTTGCCATTGTCGAAATGTCTTGTAACCGGGATTCCGAGACTGATCGGGTCTTTCCGGGAGAAGGAATATCCTTCGTTGACCGTGAGAGCTTGTGATGGGCTAAGTTGGGACACCCCTGTAGGGTATAAACTTTCGAGAGCTGTGCCCACGGTTATGTGGCAGATGGGAATTTGTTAATATCCAGTTGTAAAGAACTTGACACTTAACTTAATTAAAATGTATCAACCGCGTGTGTAGCCGTGATGGTCTCTTTTCGACGGAGTCCGGGAAGTGAACACGTTCTTGTGTTATGCTTGAACGTAAGTAGTTTTAGGATCACTTCTTGATCACTTCTAGCTTCTCGACCGTTGCGTTGCTTCTCTACTCGCTCTTATTTGCGTATGTTAGCCACCATATTTGCTTAGTTCTTGCTGCAGCTCCACCTCATTACCTTACCCCTACCCATAAGCTTAAATAGTCTTGATCTCGCGGGTGTGAGATTGCTGAGTCCTCGTGAATCACGGATACTTCCAAACAGTTGCGGGTGCCGATGATACCAGTGTAGATGACACAACCAAGCTCAAGTGGGAGCTCGATGAAGATCCTGGTCGTTGTTATGTGCCTTTTTCCAGTTGATCAGTAGTGGATCCCAGTTGGGACGATTGGGGATCTAGCATTTGGGGTTGTCTTCTTTTATTTTGGTTCGAAGTTGGACCTTGATTGTACTCTGGATGATGTATGTTTAACTTGTTATTTGTGTGAAGTGGCGATTGTAAGCCAACTCTTTATCCCTTTCTTATTCAGTACATGGGATTGTGTGAAGATTACCCCTCCTCCGATAAAACCACCATGCGATTATGCCTCTAAGTCGTGCCTCAACACGTGGGACATATAGCCACATTGTGGGTGTTACATCTTGCCTCTCTTTATTCTTCTCATATTGATAGCTCCTCGATCTTCGAACACTTCATCCACACAAAACTCAACAAAAACTTTGTGAGATCCGTTAGTGTAATAAAGAAAATCACTACCTTTAGGTACTGTTGAAAACTTATTCCTTTTACATATTAGAACTATATCTAATGTATTCCAACTTCACCATGGTTCATACCCCCCGATACTACCCATAGATTCATCAAAATAAGCGAACAACTCATAGAAAACAGAATCTGTCAAAAACAGGACAGTCTGTAGTAATCTGGAAGTTTAGTAAACTTTTGTAACTCCAAAAAATTCTAAAAATATATGAAAATTTCTAAAAATATATTAAAATTTAAAAAATTTGTACAGAAGTAATGTGCAAAAAGTTTCAGAACCATTTGACTTTCCAGTAAAAAATGTAAAATCACGCGCTACAGCCAGAATTTCTGTTTTTGTGCTGTACATAGTAAACAAGCAATCAAATCATCCTAAAACCGAAGCTTGGCACATTATTTTTTATAATATAATGGATATGTACAAGGGGATAATTATTTACAAAGAATCTCCCATGAATTTTTTTACATTGTTTCCATGAGCATGAACACAAGTGCTCAAGGTCGACCCTCATTTCTTCAATGCGTAATCTTCCAATCACTTCTCTTATTGAAAAACTTTTTAGGCATGAGAGGCAAGTATTTTTTTGTATTTTCATTCTTTAAAAAAATTATATGATTAAACCACAACTAAACATAAACAAAAAGTAAAAACAAAATCTACTTAGTGAAGAGAGCAAACAAGCACACACGAGAATATCAACAACACGCTATTGCTCCACGGCAACAATGCCAGAAAAGAGCGTGATAATCCCCAAGTGCAGGGAATCATCGTAGCAATTCCCAAAGGTGGAAGTGATAAGTATGGAGTGTCAAACCCACAAGGAGCTAAAGGTATGATCAATATTCTCTCAAGTCCTATCTGCCACTGATACGACTCTATGTACACCGAACGTTTGCTTCCAACTAGAAACGAGAAATAAAACTATGTTGTGGGTATGAAGAGGATAACTTTGGATGGTATCGAAGAGATAAAATATAAAAGTAGGTGCTGTTATCATAAAGTTAGAATATATTACTAAATATTATAAATAGCGAGTGTGGAAAAATGGTGGATCGGTGTGCGGAATTGTCTTAGGCAATTGTTAACAAGACCGGTAGTTGTCATTGCAATTTCATATGAGGGAGAGGCATAAGCTAACATACTTCCTCTTGTTGGATCATATGCACTTATGATTGGAACTCTAGAAAGCATCCGCAACTACTAAAGATCATTAAGGTAAACCCAACCATAGCATTAAAGCATCAAGTCCCCTTTATCCCATACGCAACAACCCCCTTACTCGGGTTTATGCTTCTGTCACTCAAGCAACCCACTATAAGCGAATCATGAATGTATTGCAACACCCTACAACGGGAATCCCTCACGCTTGCACGACACGAAGGGTACAATAGGACAACACCAAAATAAAACAAACAACTCATACCAATCTAGATCATCAATCAACCCAAGGACAAAGGATATCTACTCAAAACATCATAGGATGGCAACACATCATTGGATCATAATATGTGGCATAAAGCACCATGTTCAAGTAGGGATTACAGCAGGGTGTGGGAGAGTGAACTGCATAAAAGAGATGAGGATGGTGATGATGATGGTGATGTTGATGAAGACGATCACCGCGGCGATGATTCCCCTCCCGATGGCACTCTAGTGCCACCGAGAGAGAGAGGAGGAGAGGTTCTTCCCCTTGTGCTTCCTCCTCCATGGCCTCCCCCTGGATGGGGAGAGGTTCTCCCTCTGGTCGTTGGCCTTCATGGTGATGATGGCCCCTCCGGGATCCTCCTCCATAGCCTCTGGTGATGGTGGCCCCCTCCGGCAGGGTGCCAGAGAGGGCCTAGATTAATTTCTCATGGCTACAGAGGCTTGTGGCAGCGGAACTTCCGATCTAAGTTATTTTCTAGAGGTTTGGGCATTTATAGGAGAGGTTGGCGTCGAGAACAAGTCAGGGGGCTCCACGAGAAGTCCACGAGGCACAGGAGCGCGCCTAGGGGGGTGGGTGCGCCCCCACCCTCATGGGGCCCACGGGACTCCCCTCCGGTAGATTTTTGTTCCAGTATTTTTTATATTTTCCAGAAAAATTCTTCGTTGATTTTCATTGCATTCCGAGAACTTCTATTTCTGCAGAAAAACAACACCACAGTAGTTCTGCTGAAAACAACGTCAGTTCTGGTTAGTTCTAATCAAATCATACCAAAATCATGTAAAACTATTGTAAACATGGCATGAATACTTCATAAATTATGGATACGTTGGAGACGTATCACATACCCATAGTATTTTTATATGTTGTTCTATAAGCCCAAAGTGCATCATCTAATTTCTTAGACCAATTCTTCCTAGACCTATTGACAGTCTTTTGCCAAATTAGTTTTATTTCTCTATTGCTAAGTTCAACTTGACCACTAGACTGAGGATGATAGGGTGACGCAAGTCTATGATTAACATCATACTTAGCAAGCATTTTACGGAAAGCACCATGAATAAGGTGTGAACCACCATCAATCATTAAATATCTAGGGACTCCAAACCTTGGGAAAATAACTTCCTTAAGCATTTTAATAGAGGTGTTGTGATCATCACTACTGGTTGGAATAGCTTCTACCCATTTAGTAACATAATCAACAACAACCAAAATATGTGTATACCCATTAGAGGAAGGAAAAGGTCCCATGTAATCAAATTCCCAAACATCAAATGGTTCAAAAGCAAGTGAATAATTCATAGGCATTTCTTGACGCTTATCGATATTACCTATTCTTTGACATTCATCACAAGATAAGATGAACTTGGGTTAATTATCCTTTTGCCCTCAGTGGTGTCCATGTGCTCAGTTTTGCCCTCAGATGCGAATTGTCCTCAGTTTTGCCCCTAGTCCAAGCACAGCAACTATGACGAGGCCAAACGGCCATATTTGAGTCCATTCCGTCCGCCGGCGTTAGTGGTTGTGGGTCCGGAGCTTACACGTGGGACCGCGTGGACGTGGGTCTGGAGCTGACATGTAGGCCCGTGCAACTAAATCCCCAAATCATTCTAGCTCACACCCATCCGCTCGGTCGGCTATCCTGCGCCGCCACCACTTGCGCCGCGGCCAACACTTGCCCCGCCACCAGCTGCACGGCCTGCTCCGCCGCTACCTCCCTGCGCCTACGCTCCACGGCTACCTGTGATGCCCACCACCTTCCTGCGATGCCACGGGTGGGGCGCCCACCACCTGCTCGATCCGCGGCGCGGCCTCCTTCCGTGCACCCGGCCGGAGCGCTCAAAGGTGGGGGGCTGCTGGAGCTATTTGAAGTAGGAGGAAGAACCCTAGGGTGAAATGGTGAGCAGCGGCGACCCCGGAGTATTTGGCGAGGCAGGCATCGGGCCGGAAATTCGTCGCGTCCACGACTGGGTTCCCGAGGGGTAAGTCTCACCTCTTGTTTAGATTGAGCTTAGTTGTGCATTTGAACACTCGATTCGAGTAGGTTTGCCCAATTAGTGTGCTGATTGCGTCTCTGTTTTTCGCCGGTTAGGATGGAGTTGCGGTTTGCTTTCATGGTGCACATTAGAAGGGACCAGTACATGTTCGACGCAAAGGATAATAAGAAATACCAAGGAGGTTTTGATTATCGGTTGCCAATGGCTAGTAATTGGAGTTTCAGACAATTTGGGGAGGTAATTTGTAGCCAATATCCTTGGGGTTTGCTTGATGAAGTGGTATACAAATACTATGATGGGAAAAGAATTGGGTGACTGTTAGTAATGATGAAGAGCTAGCTACCATGTTTGTTAGGCATAAAGAGAAAGATAATTTTCATGTGAGGCTGCAAGTTGATGTGCTTGAGCAGGCATTTGGACCTAGGATGGCGGGTGCAACATCTCGAGGAGAACCAAGTCATCGTAATGGCATCTCTAGCCAGAATAGTTCAGTTGGTGCACGACGACGTGGTGGCTCGACAAGTGTGGGCAACAGCAGTAGGGTCCCCCTTGAAGTGGAGCCTGATGGCTACAATTCTGGGGTTGATGAAGAGAAGCTATATTCTGATGTTATTCGGAATTTACGACGGGCACCTCGGACTGAAAACCAAGATGAGGCTCACAATGCAGTCCGTGTGGATGATGACGCGATGGGTGAGCACAAAGACCTTGCAGCTGTTGAATGGGACCCTTTGAACCCTCATATGGAAGAAGGTACAGTTTTTGCATCCATGAATAAGTGTAGAAATGCACTTGTGACATACTGCATCAAGGTAGAACGTACTTTCAAAGTTCACAAGAGCGATCAAGTACGTTACAGAGTGCACTGTCCGACTGAAGGTTGTCCATGGAGGCTGCTTGCATCTAAAATGCGGAATAGCACTAATGTTCAGGTCAAAGTGAACCCTTTTAAGCACACATGCCAGGAATCAACCCTTAGGAAGGATATAATCAGCAGAGCCAAGTCAAGATGGGTGGCAGAAGAAGTAAAGAAGTGGGTGAAAGAAAACCAGCAAGTGGTTCCAAAGGAATTGCAGAAGAACATCAAAGATAAGTTCAAGATAGATTTACCATACATGAGGTTGTTCAATGGTAAACAACATGCTATAGATTCTATTTATGGTAGCTGGCAGGGAAGTTTTCAATTGTTGTATTCATTCAAAGGTGAAGTGGAGAGGACAAGCCCAGGTAGTGTTGTAGATATTGATCACCACACCGTGGAGTACACATTCAGGGGAGTGACAAAGACCAAGGAATGCTTTAGGAGGGTTTTTGTCTGCTTTGAGGCTTGTCGCCGGGGTTTTTTGGCAGGCTGCAGGCCTTATTTGGCTATTGATGCCACTTTTCTCACAGGGAGGTTTAAAGGATAGTTAGTAGCAGCTTGTGCAGTTGATGCACATAGTTTTGTATTTCCAGTTGCCTATGCTATGCTGGAGACATAGTCTGAGGAGAGTTGGACTTGGTTTTTGCATAATCTCCGCCGGGCTATTGCACATCCCAATGGGTTGGTCATTCATACAGATGCCTGCAAAGGTTTAGAAGTGGCCATGGACAATGTGTTCCCTGGAGTAGAGCATAGGGAATGCATGCGTCACCTTGCTGCAAATTTCATGAAGAAATTCAAAGGAAAGGTGTATACCGACAATTTATGGCCAACATCTTTGACATGCAGTGTGAAGAAGCAAAACTACCACTTGAGGCAGTTATACATGAATCCCAAAGTGAAAGAATACTTGGAAACACACCACTCCAAGTTATGGGCCAGAAGCCAATTCAGTGAAGTGAGCAAAGTTGACTATGTGCACAATAATCTAGCAGAGTCTTTCAATTCAATGATCCGGAAACTAAAGGGTCATTATGTGGTGGATTTGCTTGACAGGATAAGGATAGAATACATGCAGAAATTTCATTATCGTGCAGGAATAGCCGAGGCAAAATTCATGGGCCACATTATCATCCCTGCCGTGATGAATGAACTGAAGCAGAAGACAACAGGCTTGGAAATGAACATGACTCTTTGCTCGGGTACCACAGCAGAGATATCATATTTGGATAAAGAGAAGAGGGAATGGAGATATCCAGTGGATTTAGAAGCTAGAACTTGCAGTTGTAGGGAATGGCAGATAACTGGGTTGCCATGCATTCATGCCTTGTTTTTCATCACTTCTCTCCCAGGTCGAGCAGGGAACATACATCAGTATGTGTATGATTACTACTCTGTTGCAAGGTTCAAAGCCACATATGCTTATGCCTTGCCTGCTATGGAGGGAAAAGAACAATGGGACATGTGGACCCTGGATTCAAGATTTGCGCTCCAATTCTGAAGAGAGTAGCATGTAGACCAAGGAAGAGTCGAATCAGACCTCGCAGCGAAGGAGCTGGACTTGGAGCGAGGAAGCGTAAGTGCACAAGGTGTGGTGGGTCTGGTCATTTTGGTAAGTATTGTGATAACACAGTAGATCCAGCGTTCGGAGAGAGTTTCGATGAATGCTTCGATGAAAATGGTGGTCAGCAGCCGGTTGCCTCAACAGATGATGAAAATGATGGTCAACAGCCGGTTGCATCAGATGAGGATTTTGACGAGGTTCCAAATGATGATGGTCAACAGCAGCATGATTTTGACGATGATCCAAAATATCCTCCAAATAATGATTCAAGTGAGGCTCCAAATGGTGATCCAAGTGAGGCTCTGAATGGTGATCATGGTTATCCAAGTGAGGCTCCAAATGATGATCCAAGTGAGGCTCCAAATGGTGACCAACCTTCTGTTGTTGTGAGTTCTGCTAGGTATGTAAATCTTGCAAGGGTCAAATACTACTGTACATCTATCACTTGACATGATCTCATTACCGTTTATGTTTTGCACAGCTCTATGGTAGGTTTGAAGAAGACGCGCAAGGTACCGACAACAAAGAGAAGAAGAGAAGAAACAATGAGCACAAGGTGCACGAGGAGCAAAGTGATGGCAAGAAGCTCAAGGAACAGACAGAAGCCCCAACGCTATCTATGAATAATTATGAAAGATTATGAATAAGGGATGATGTTGTATTATGAAACATTTATCACTTGACATGTTGTATTTCTGTTGGATGATGTTGGACCTATGATAGAAGTATGTTTGACATGATGTTTAAATATCTGTTGGATGATGTTTGAATGAGCACATGGTTTTCCCTTTTTTGATTTTTTTGAATTTTGTTTTGCTCATTTAAATTCTGGTCAAACCTAACTTTGACCAAGATTTAAACAAGTCTAAAACATTAAAATGAAAAACTAAGCCTGGATACTTCTTAGTCAATCCAAAATGAAGTTGTGGTGAGGTTTTTGAAATTTTCATGAAAAATGTGCTAAAAAGAGGGGTCCAAAGGTAGGGTAAACGACCTCATTTCTAAGAAATTTCGACCTTGTCTAAATCAGCCAAATAACTTTCCTACACATATATTCTATATGTACAGACTATGTGCGCTGGTTTTTCCATTTTTTGATTTTTTTAATTTGTTTTGCTCATTTGAATTTTGGTCAAACTTAACTTTGACCAAGATTTAAACAAGTGTAAAACATCAAAATGAAAAACTAAGCCTAGATCCTTCTTAGTCACTCCAAAATGAAGCTGTGGTGAGTTTTTTGAAATTTTCATGTTCATTTCCCCAAAACACTTCTCTTCACTTCATACAAGAGAGTTTGACATACTCGAGATATCATACAATACACATGAACTTATCATTTAAATGTATGTAAAGCTTGTTTATCAACTTAAATCGTTAGTATATGACATAAGAAGACTATGTGCGCAGGTTTTTTATTTTCTGATTCTTATTTAATTTATTATGCTCATTTGAATTCTGGTCAAACTTAACTTTGACCAAGATTTAAACAAGTGTAAAACATCAAAATGAAAAACTAAGCCCGGATCCTTCTTAGTCACTCCAAAATGAAGCTATGGTGAGTTTTTTGGAATTTTCATGTTCATTTCCCCAAAACACTTCTCTTCACTTCATACAAGAGAGTTTGAGATACTTGAGATATCATACAATACACATGAACTTATCATTTAAATGTATGTAAAGCTTGTTTATCAACTTAAATCGTTAGTATATGACATAAGAAGACTATGTGCGCAGGTTTTTTATTTTTCTGATTTTTATTTAATTTATTATGCTCATTTGAAATCTGGTCAAACATAGCTTTGACTGCTCCAAACCCCTCCCAAACCCCGCTAACTCTAGCGCTGAACAAGGACCGTTCATCTAACCCTAGTGGTGATCAAGGGCCGTCGATCTAACCCTTCTAGAAGGAATCTGCGGGGAGGAGGGGGGCGATCCGCGAGATGCAATCTGATTGGCTGGGAGATTGTTTTTTTAACAAATACCGGGCGCGCTGGATGGACCATTGGGCCGTCTCGTTGTCTGGGCCTGAGACCGCAGTAAATAGCCCATCTCAGCCTTTCCAGGCCTTGCATGCATGGAGGCGGCGACGTGGGTTTGCATGCGCGGGAGGCGACGACGTGCATGCATGCGAGCGAGGTGAGCGAGGCGCGCTAGGCGAGCTAGGCTAGCGAGGCGAGCTAGGTGGTTCAGGGCAGTGGTTCAGGGCAGCGATTCACATGCACCGCCCGGTCAAAGAGCTATGCAGTGATTCAGATGCACGCACGCGCCCCATGCATCATTTTCGTGCAAAAATTTAAGTGTGCAAAACATAACGGATACACACACGCATCCGGATTCACAAAAGCACCGTTCTCATCATTTCTCTCTTCCTCTCCCACCCACATGCCTATAAATGGGGTGCCTCTCTTCCTCTCCCACCCACAAGCCAGATCCGATCCTCTCCAACTTCAAACACCCAAGCGACCGAGCCCTCCCCAAGCGAGACCAAGTGAAGATGCAGTTCAACGGGCCGACCTTCAACTGTCCGCCTGTTGTGCCGGAGCTGTGCTACCCACCGGGCATGCTCGTGGAGAGGGAGCTCCGTGTGTGGGATATTTCCAGGTGGAGGGGTTCCGTCGAACTCACCCGCGCCTTCCTCAGAGCCGGCTATGCCCACCTCCCACGGGGCTCGCCGAGGATGTTCACCCTCAACGAGGTTCGTGACTGCGGTGGCATCCTCCTACTGCTCACGTTCACCTTCACCAACCCATTTGACGCGTGCGAGCTCCTCGGCCAAGTCTTTTGGTGCGGCTGCAAGGCCGTCTTCTTCACCGTCTACAACATCTACACCAACTACGAGCACATCTTCCCCGCTCCAGGCCAGATGCACTCCCTTCCCTACGACGAGGAGGAGGATGTGTGAAGATGAAGATGGTGTTGAAGGGGCGCGCGCGGCCAAGGTGGAAGAAAGAGGTCAAGATGAAGATGTTCAAGCCCGGAGTCAAGCTCGTCATGTTTCATTTTTTATTTTGTTGCTTTTCTATGTCGTGTCGTGTCATGTCATGTTTCGTCATGTGTTCGTGAACTGTCCATGAACTTATCTAAGTTATTGTAATGGTACGGTGTGTTCCATCTTATCTAAGTTATTAGGGTTTATTATGTGTGTTAAAAAATGTCCGTGCCCAAACATATCATTTCTTCCCTAAACAAGTCATGAAGTTCAAGAACTTGTGGTTTTCATTAATGAAAATCGGAGGGGGTGAGAAGCCCTCTGTTTCATTCAAACAAAAAGTCATGAACTAACATGCAAATTTATTCCCTTTAAATCCTAAACCAAGTGCCACTCTAACCCTAAACCAAGTGCCACTCTGACTAAAATCATGCGGTAGTTTAACATACATTTTCAACCTTCCAACCCTCCAAAATTTAAGTGCAAAACAAAGGAAAACCACTCTCACGCATGTGCAAACATTCACGGTCTCACTATTTTTTAAAAAAAAATCACAGTCTCACTATGTATACCTTCCTTCCCTACCCATGTCAAAGTCTTGCCATCTGTCCTAGCGGTTACCAGCGCAGCCCTAAACACCACAAACCCACGCGGTCCTGGGTTTGAGTCCCCAGCCGCACCAATTTCTTGTGCATTTTCCACCCTTCATTTTTAGACAAATTATGTTTTTCTCAATGTAATGCCCTTAAAAAATGTTCATTTATTTTGGCACCTGGCGTAAACCTCTACCAGAGCTGAGGCACATTTTCCATGACATTTTGGTCTTTGATTTAAATCACAGTGTATTTGAATTGGATTAATTAACAACTCCAAAAAATGTCTAACCTTAATTGTTTGGCTCCGGAATAATTCAATTAGCTTCCACAAAAAGTTTCAGCATTATGATTTACTGCCTAAATTAAATCAGAATAGAAAACAGAAAAATACGCAAAAGAACCCCCGAATGGGCCTAATTGGATGCAGTTGGCCCATTAGTCTAACCTGCACTTGGCTCTACGCTCTGAATTTGGCCCAAGAGAAACCTTTTTTTTGGACAGAAAGGCAGAGCAGAGAGCTGCATTTCATTGATCAAAAGTTTCTGAATTCCTAATTTCTTCTCTTTTTTCCAACATATTTAAATGTTGGTCACTTCTTCTCTTTTTGTTTCAACATTTAAACAACTTTAACCAACATTTAAAGTAGGTGAATTTCTCAAACAATTTCAAGATTACAAATTCCTCCATAAGTCATGCCTTTCCATACATTTTCAACATTACAACCAGTGCGATTACCATACCTACAAATGCCCAAAAGTATTTGCAAATGGGTATTGGTAGTGCTTGATCTTCAAGCTTCCTAACCTTCTTCTTCAACATCCTAAGCTCAACAGCTAGCTCTCTGTCAGTGCGTGCTTCGCCCTCCATCTCTTCTTCCGGAGCTTGTGGTGCGGCCACTGCCGTTCATGGTAGCATGCGCAACCATTCTTCATGCTCTTCTTGCAGTTCATTCATCAGAGTCTTGGCCAGAGCATCGACCCAAAGAAAGAAGCATGTCACCTGCATGAACACCAAACAGATCAACCCATTGCTCAAAGATCCCGACCACGAAAATGGTGCAATTGCCCTGATTCTTACCCCATTCTCGCTGCACACATAGAATGGACAATTCTGGTTCCTCGGTGTCTTAGAAACCCTCCGATCAACGCCCACCCGGCACCGCGGATAGACGATGACAAGCATGTCCACATGCGCCCAGCTCTGCATCCGCGAGGTGGCGTGGGAGCTTGAGGAAGACATGGATCTCGAAGCCGAAGGGGATCCCAACGCCGCCGCGCCCTCCACTGCTAGCTTCCCACCGCCGCGCCCTCGACAGCTAGCTTCCCACCGCCGTGCTCTCTCTCTCTCGCCGTGGTCACCGCCGTGCTCTCTGTCGCCGTGGTCATCGCCACTGTCGCCCGCTTATATAGCACACCCGCCAACGGCTCTCTGCTGGGTCCCACAAGCCACGCGTGCAACGGTCTGAATAAAATTGGCCGTCTCTGCCACCTGGTCCCACCTGTAAGGGCCGAGTCAAAAGGTTGACCTGACGGAGACGGCAGAGTTCACGGAACGAGTCGGTGCGCACGGACTAGGGGCAAAACTGAGCACAATTCGCATCTGAGGGCAAAACTGAGTACATGGACACCACTGAGGGCAAAAGGATAATTAACCCGATGAACTTACGGGCATCCTTGAAGAGAGTAGGCCAATAAAATCTAGATTGCAATACCTTATGAGCAGTTCTATCTCCAGCATGATGCCCTCAATAAGCCTCGGAGTGACATTTACGTAGGATTTGTCCCTGTTCATGCTCAGGTACACAACATCTAATAATACAATCTATCCTTCTTTATAAAGATGTGGGTCATCCCAAAAGTAATGTCTTAAATCATAGAAGAATTTTTTCTTTTGTTGGTATGTAAAGCTAGGTGGTAAATATTTAGCAACAATGTAATTAGCATAGTCAGCATACCAAGGAGTACCATGAGAAACATTTGTTGCAGCTAACTGCTCATCAGGAAAACTATCATCAATAGGTAGTGGGTCATCAAGCACATTTTCAAGCCTAGATAAATTGTCATCTACTGGGTTCTCAGCTCCTTTTCTATCAATGATATGCAAATCAAATTCTTGTAACAAGAGAACCCATCGAATAAGTCTAGGTTTAGCATCTTTCTTTTCCATAAGATATTTAATAGCAGCATGGTCTTTGTGAACAGTTACTTTGGAATCAACAATATAAGGACTAAACTTATCACAAGCAAACACCACTGCTAAGAATTCTTTTTCAGTAGTAGCATAATTTCTTTGAGCATTGTCTAGAGTTTTACTAGCATAATGAATAACATTAAGTATCTTATCAACTCTTTGTCCTAGAACAACACCAACAACATAATCACTAGCATCACACATTATTTCAAAAGGCAAGTTCCAATCAGGTGGTTGAACAATAGGTGCAGAAATTAAAGCTTTCTTAAGTGTTTCAAAGGCTTCTAAACAATCATCATCAAAAATAAAAGAAATATCTTTTTGCAAGAGACTAGTAAGAGGCCTTGAAATTTTTGAAAAGTCTTTGATAAATCTCCTATAGAAACCAGCATGACCTAAGAAACTATGAATACCTTTTATATCTTTAGGACTTGGCATTTTCTCAATTGCATCAACCTTAGCTTGGTCCACTTCAATACCTCTTTCAGAAATTTTATGACCCAAGACAATGCCTTCATTAACCATAAAGTGGCACCTTTTCCAATTCAATAGAAGATTTGTTTGTTCACATCTCTGCAAAACTCGATCAAGATTGCTTAAACAATCATCAAAAGACTTCCCATAAACAAAAAAAGACATCCATGAAAACCTCAACAATCTTTTCACAAAAGTCAGATAATATAGCAGCCATACATCTTTGAAAAGTAGCAGGTGCATTACATAAACCAAAAAGGCATACGTCTATAAGCATAGGTTCCAAAAGGACAAGTAAAAGTTCTCTTTTCTTGATCAGGTTGAGAAACATGTATTTGTGAAAAGCCAGAATATCCATCAAGGAAGCAAAAGTGTGTGTGTTTAGATAGTCTTTCAAGCATTTGATCAATAAAAGTCAAAGGGTAATGATCTTTTCTAGTTGCTTTGTTTAATTTTTGAAAATCAATTACCATTCTATAGCCTGTAACAATTCTTTGTTGAATAAGTTCATTCTTATCATTAGGAAAAACAGTTATACCTCCTTTCTTAGGAACACAATGAATAGGACTTACCCATCTAATATCACCTATGGGATAGATTATACCTGCTTCCAGAAGTTTTAATATTTTTGTTCTTACCACTTCTTTCATCTTCGGATTAAACCAACGTTGATGATCAACAACGGGTTTAGCATCAGGTTCCATATTAATTTTGCGCTGACATAGAGTGGGACTAATGCCCTTTAAATCATCAAGAGTATATCCAATAGCAGCTCGGTGCTTCCTTAGAACTTTCAATAATCTTTCTTCTTCATGTTCTGAAAGGTTAGCACTAATAATAACAGGATATATCTTCTTTTCATCAAGATAAGCTATTTCAAAGTGTCTGGCAATTGTTTTAATTCAAGCAAAGGATCACCTTTAGGTGGAGGAGGACCTCCTAGAGTTTCAATAGGTAAATTGTGTTTCAGTAGAGGACGTTGTTCAAAGAAAATCTTATCTATTTCATTTCTTTCATGCATATGAAAATCATTTTCATGGTCTAGCAAATATTTTTCCAAAGGATCGGTATGTGGTACAACAATAGAAGTAAGAACAATTAATTCATATTTACTAGGAAATTCTTTTTCATGAAGATTTATACTGAACTTGGAAAAATTAAACTCATGAGACTCATTACCAAAACTAACACTGACAGTTTGTTTCTCACAATCTATCTTAGCATTAACGGTGTTCAAGAAAGGTCTACCAAAGATAATGGGACAAAAGTCATATTGTGGGGAACGAAGAACAAGAAAATTAGTAGCGTATTTTATTTTCCCACACAGGACTTCAACATCTCTAACAATCCCAATTGGTGATATTGTGTCTCTATTAGCAAGTTTAATAGTAACATCTATTTCTTCTATCTCTGCGGGTGCTATGTCTTTCATAATTTCTTGATATAAGGTGTAAGGAATAGCACTCACACTAGCACCTATGTCACATAAACCATGATAACATTGATCTCCTATTTTAACTAAGATGACAGGCATGCCAACGACAGGTCTATGTTTATCTTTCTTATCAGGTTTGGCAATTCTAGCAGCTTCTTCACAGAAGTAAATAACATGCCCATCCATATCTTCTTCCAAGAGATCTTTAACCATAGCAATAATAGGTTCTACTTTAATTTGCCCGCCAGGTTTAGGTGTTCTAATATAGCTTTTGTTAACCACAGTTGAAACTTTAGCATGTTCCTTTATCCTAATAGGGAAAGGTGGTTTCTCAATATAAGCAGAAGGAACAACTGGATCAACATTATAAAGTATAGTTTCTTCTTTAACTGGTACCGGTTCTTTGATTTCTTCTTTAATAGGTGGGTGATATTTAAACCACTTCTCTTTAGGGAGTTCAACATGAGTAGCAAATGATTCACAAAAGGAGGCTACTATCTTAGAGTCAAGTCCATATTTCGTGCTAAACTTTTGAAAAGCATTGGTATCCATAAAAGATTTAACACAATCATACTTAAGTTTAATACCTGACTCTTTACCTTTGTCGAGTTCCCAATCTTCAGAGTTGCGTTTAATTCTTTCCAAAAGATCCCACCGGAATTCAATAGTCTTCTTCATAAAAGAACCAACACAAGAAGTGTCAACCATGGATTGATCATTACGAGAAAGCCGAGCATAAAAATTTTGCATAATAATTTCTCTTGAGAGCTCATGATTGGGGCATGAATATAACATTGACTTAAGCCTCCCCAAGCTAGAGCGTACTTTCTCCTTCACGAGGCCAAAAATTATATATATAATTCCGATCACGATGAACTAGATGCATAGGATAATTTTTTTGGTGGAACTCCAATTTCAAACAATTCCAATTCCATGATCCAACATCATCACGTAGCCTATACCATGTCAATGCTTTTCCCTTCAAAGATAAAGGGAAAACCTTATTCATAACTTTATCTCCGGGTAAACCTGCAAGCTTAAACAATCCACAAATTTGTTCTACATATATCAAGTGCATATCGGGATGTTCGGTTCCATCTCCCGCAAAAGGATTAACTAGCAGTTGTTCTATCATACCCGAAGGAATTTCATATTCAATATTTTCAGTAGGTACAGTAGGTTGAGGGGTAGCTAATTGTGGTTCTGGATGAGGTGAAGATACCCCGAACAAACCCCTCAAAGGATTGTTTTCCATAGTAACAAGTGACAATAAATTTTAGCACACTATATAAATGTTTCCTTACCAAAGGTGCTTCACTCCCCGGAAACGGCGCCAAAAAATAGCCTTGATGACCCACAAGTATAGGGGATCAATTGTATCTTTTTCGATAAGTAAGAGTGTCGAACCCAATGAGGAGTAGAAGGAAATGACAAGTAGTTTTCAGTAAGGTAATGTCTACAAGTGCTAAAATTGTAAGTAGTAGAGTAGTTTGATAACAAGATAATTGGTAACGGGCAAGTAACGATAGTAGTAACAAAAGTGCAGCAAGGTAGCCCAATCCTTTTGAGGCAAAGGACAGGCCAAAACGATCTCTTATAATAAGCAAAGCGTTCTTGTGGGTACATGGGAATTTCATCTAGTCACTTTCATCATGTTGGTTTAATTCGTGTTCGCTACTTTGATAATTTGATATGTGGGTGAAACGGTGCTTAGGTGTTGTTCTTACTTGAACAAACCTCCTACTTATGATTAACCCTCCCACAAGCATCCGCAACTATGAGAAAAGTATTAAGAATAAATTATAACCATAGCATTAAACTTTTGGATCCAATCGATCCCTTATGGAATAGTGCATAAACCGGGGTTTCAGTTTCTATCACTCTCGCAACCCATCATCTAATTGCTACTCCTTTAGGCCCAAATATGGTGATGTGTCATGTAGTTTATGTTCACATGACACCACTAAGGGAATCACAATATACATACTATCAAAATATCGAACACATATCAAATTCACATGATTACTTGCAACATGATTTCTCCCGTGACCTCAAGAACAAAGGTAACTACTCAAAAATGATAAACATGCTCATGATCAGAGAGGTATTAAATAGCATATTGGATCTGAACATATAATCTTCCACCAAATAAACCATATAGTAATCAACTACAAGATGTAATCAACACTACTAGTCACCCACAAGTACCAATCTATAGTTCCAGTAACAAGATTGAACACAAGAGATTGCCCTCCCCAAGATGGGAGAGTTGTTGGTGATGATGATTACGGTGATTTCCCCCTCCGGGAGGGAAGTTCCCCCGGCAGAATCGCTCCGCCGGAGGGCAAAAGTGCTCCTGCCCAAGTTCCGCCTCGAGTCAGCGGCGCTCCGTCCCGAAAGTCCTCCCCTTATTTTTTCTAGGTTAAAATGACTTCTATACCAAAAGATGGGCACCGGAGGTGGGCCGAGGAGGGCACAACCCACCAGGCATGCCTAGGCTCCCTGGCGCGCCCAGGTGGGTTGTGCCCACCTGGTGGGCCCCCTCTGGTAGTTATTTGCTCCAATAATGCTTAAATAATACATAAAAAATCTTCATGAAGTTTCAGCTTGTTTGGAGTTGTGTAGAATAGGTGGCCTGACATAGCTTTTCCAGGTCTAGGTTTCCAGCTGCCAGAATTCTCCCTCTTGGTGTGTACGTTGCAAATTATGAGAGAAAAGGCATTAGAATTACTACAAAAAGCATTATTATGGATAAAAACATTATAATAACAGTAAGAAAACATGATGCAAAAGGGATGTATCACCCACCATCAGGAAGAATCTCGTTAGTGGCTCACTTATATGTAAAGAAGGGTTTAAGTTAGTATTTGAATCCAACAAAGTAGTCATATCTCGGTATGGACTATTTGTTCGAAAAGGATAAGATTGTGGTGGTTTGTTCCGCCTTTCCCTGGAGGATTTCTGTAATAAAGCCGTGAACCAAATTCATTCTAATGTGAACGAATCTGAGGTTTGGCATTCACGTATTTGTCACATTAATTTTGGTTGTATGACGCGGCTAGTTGTTGGGGAACGTAGCATGCAATTTCAAAAAAAATCCTACGATCATACAAGATCTATCTGGGAGATGCATAGCAACGAGAGGGGGAGAGTGTGTCCACATACCCTCATAGACCGAAAGAGGAAGCGTTAGCTTAACGCGCTTGATGTGGTCGAACGTCTTCACGATCCAACCGATCTAAGTATCGAATGTACGACACCTCCGTGTTCAGCACATGTTCAGCTCAATGACGTCCCTCGAACTCTTGATCTAGCAGAGGGTCGAGGGAGAGTTCTGTCAGCACGACGGTGTGGTGACGGTGATGGTGATGTGATCCACGCAGGGCTTTTCCTAAGCACTACGATGCTATGACCGGAGGAGTAAACTGTGGAGCGGGGCACCGCACACGGCTAAGAGAACCATTGATGTGCCTTTGGGCTGCCCCCGTCCCCGTATATAAAGGAGAGGGGGAGGAGGTGTCCGGCCATGAGGAGGCACACCAAGGGGGGGAGTCCTACTAGGACTCCACTCCTAGTAGGATTCGCCCCTTCCTTCCGACGGAGAGGGGGAAAGGGGAAAGAGGGGAGAGGGAGAAGGAAAGGGGGGCGTGCCCCCACCCCTTGCCAATTCGGATTAGGCAGGGGGGAGGCGTGCGCGACCTCGTGTGGCCTGCCTCCCTCTCTCCACTATGGCCCATGAGGCCCATTAACTTTCACTAGGGGTTCCGGTAACCTCGTGGTACTCCGAAAAATCCCCGAACCTTTTTGGAACCATTCCGGTGTCCTTATATAACCTTACAATATATCAATCTTTACCTATCGACCATTTCGAGACTCCTCTTCATGTTCGTGATCTCATCCGGGACTCCGAACAAACTTCGGTCACCAAAATACACAACTCATAATACAAATCATCGAACGTTAAGCGTGCAGACCCTACGGGTTTGAGAACTATGTAGGCATGGCTGAGACACATCTCCGGTCAATAACCAATAGCAAAACCTGGATGCTCATATTGGTTCCTACATATTCGACGAAGATCTTTATTGGTCAAACCGCATAACAACATACGTCATTCCCTTTATCATCGGTATGTTACTTACCCAAGATTCGATCATCGGTATCATCATCCATAGTTCAATCTCGTTGCCTGCAAGTCTCTTTACTCGTTCCATAATGCGTAATCCCGCAACTAAATCATTAGTCACATTGCTTGCAAGGCTTATAGTGATGTGCGTTACAGAGGGCCCAAAGATACCTCTCCGATACACGGAGTGACAAATCCTAATCTTGATCTATGCCAACCCAAAAAACACCTTTGGAGACACCTGTAGAGCATGTTTATAATCACCCAGTTACATTGTGACGTTTGAGAGCACACAGGATGTTCCTCCGGTATTCGGGAGTTGCATAATCTCATAGTTAGAGGAATATGTATAAGTCATGAAGAAAGCAATAGCAATAAAACTAAACGATCATAATGCCAAGCTAACGGATGGGTCTTGTCCATCACATCATTCTCTAATGATGTGATCCCGTTCATAAAATGACAACACATGTCTATGGTCAGGAAACTTAACCATCTTTGATTAAGGAGCTAGTCACGTAGAGGCATACTAGGGATACTTTGTTTGTCTATGTATTCACACATGTACTAAGTTTCCGGTTAATACAATTCTAGCATGAATAATAAACATTTATCATGATATAACTAAATATAAATAACAACTTTATTATTGCCTCTAGGGCATATTTCCTTCAGTCTCCCACTTGCACTAGACTCAATAATCTAGATTACATAGTAATGGTTCTAATACCCATGGAGTCTTGGTGCTCATCATGTTTTGCTCATGGAAGAGGCCTAGTCAACGGGTTTGCAACATTCAGATCTGTATGTATCTTGCAAATCTCTATGTCTCCCCCTTGACTTGATCGCAGATGGAATTCAAGCGTCTCTTGATGTGTTTGGTTCTCTTGTGAAATCTAGATTCCTTCGCCAAGGCAATTTCTCCAGTATTGTCACAAAAGACTTTCATTGGACCCGATGCACTAGGTATTACACCTAGATCGGATATGAAATCCTTCATCCAGAATCCTTCATTTGCTGCTTCCGAAGCAGCTATGTACTCCGCTTCACACGTAGATCCCGCCACGATGCTCTGCTTGGAACTGCACCAACTTACAGCTCCACCATTCAATATAAATACGTATCCGGTTTGTGACTTTGAGTCATCCAGATTAGTGTCAAAACTTGCATCAACGTAACCATTTACGACAAGCTCTTTGGCACCTCCATAAACGAGAAACATGTCCTTAGTACTTTTCAAGTATTTCAGGATGTTCTTGACCGCAGTCCAGTGATCCACTCCTGGATTACTTTGGTACCTCCATGCTAAACTTATAGCAAGGCACACATCAGGTCTGGTACACATCATTGCATACATGATATAACCTATGGCTGAAGCATAGGGAATGACTTTCATTTTCTCCCTATCTTTTGCAGTGGTCGGGCATTGAGTCTGACTCAACTTCACACCTTGTAACACAGGTAAGGACCCTTTCTTTGACTAATCCATTTCGAACTTCTTCAAAACTCTATCAAGGTATGTGCTTTGTGAAAATCCAATTAAGCATCTTGATCTATCTCTATAGATCTTGATGCCCAATATATAAGCAGATTCACCGAGGTCTTTCATTCAAAAATTCTTATTCAAGTATCCTTTTATGCTATCCAGAAATTCTGTATTATTTCCAATCAACAATATGTCATCCACATATAATATTAGAACTTCTACAGAGCTCCCACTCACTTTCTGGTAAGTACATGCTTCTCCAAAAGTCTATATAAAACCATATTCCTTGATCACACTATCAAAACGTATATTCCAACACCGAGAGGCTTGCACCAGTCTATAAATGGATCGCTGGAGCTTGCACACTTTGTTAGCACCTTTAGGATCGACAAAACCTTCTGGTTGCATCATATACAACTCTTCTTTGAGAAATCCATTAAGGAATGCAGTTTTGACACCCATTTGCCAAATTTCATAATCATAAAATGCGGCAATTGCTAACATG
Organism: Triticum urartu; assembly: GCF_003073215.2. Lineage (NCBI taxonomy): Eukaryota > Viridiplantae > Streptophyta > Magnoliopsida > Poales > Poaceae > Triticum > Triticum urartu. The sequence continues at coordinate 336,219,085 of NC_053026.1, forward strand.
ATTCGGACATACTTAAGCATCGCTATGGGTGAGAAGGTCTCATCGTAGTCGACTCCTTGAACTTGTCAAAAACCTTTCGCAACAAGCCGAGCTTTGTAGACACACTGGTGCACCTCGGTGCTAAACAAGCGGTTTTAATCCCTTTCCGCGACGGCATTTGGAACTGTCACCAAGTGAGTGTGGGCGATAGGGGGTCCTTCCCACACGACCCAGAAACCGTCGGGGATATGCCCTCTTGGCACACACACTCGGCAAAATGAGGTCGTGTGCGATCGACAAGCACTCAAATACGGAAATACGTACAGTAGAGCTAAAAAATACAATTATAAGGAGAAATTATTTCCGGTCGCAAGTACATCCCACACAGTCAGTCCCCACTAAAAATTTCCATTTGTATGTACATCCCACACAGACGCTCCAAGGAAAAAAAATTCCATTCACAGGTGCATCATACACAATTTTCCCGTTAAATCGTTTGTGATAGCGTTGCCATTGCACATGATATTAATAATTTTATCATTTGCGTTATTGAATGCATCACACACGGTGTGTAGAAGAAACTACGTGGCAAAGGTTGTCCATCACACACACTTTTTATGTGGTAAACGTTTGCGCAAGGTGGCCTAACGCAAACAGTTTTCAAGAGAAAGTCATGTGTGCAGTGGAGATTGATCGCACACGTAGCGGATCCTAGAAACATTTCTGATCTCCATGTATATCGCAGACGTTTCGCTTTCGCAAACCGTGTGTAGTGTAATCCCTAATTTAAAAATCACATGTTTTGAATTTGAAAGTAGGAAATCACTTATTTCATATCCAACCATGTTTATTACAAATATAGGTTCAACCACGAATCCATAATTCGATGCACAGGCACATATACTGAAGAACTACAGAAGCACCAAGTAAAGAATGATGAACCACAGTTGTACTAAAGACTATAAAGAGAGAGGCAAAAGATATTTTGGTTGCTGGAGAAGGTGAAGCGAAATGCCCATATTGTGCCCTCCTCCATGCGTAATACGCGCACGACTCCAACCAAACCCTTGTGATGGATGCCCGTCCATCCTTCACTGTCTTCATTAGGACTTCTCGATGCTCATTGTAGTTTGGATGAAATACTTTAACCTTCATTGCATGTCCACCAATCATGTACTTTGCGAGGTAATCTTGGGTGAACTGCTTTGGGAACCACTGGGAACGAAAAGATTCATGCATTGTTGTCTAACAACTCATTATGAGCAGTAAAAAGAGACAGTTGCAGAGTTTGTAGTTACCATCCTACAGCTCACTGTTGTGTTGGATAGAGCATAAAAAAATAATTTGCTTGCCACCATTCGTATCTTTTTGCTAATAATCCTTATCAGTTTCCTCGCTTGATGCTTGTTCATCAATATCTGATTGCCCCATACGCAAAAAGGGTCGATGCATGCATCCTTGCCAAGGGCTTATGTACCTACAAGCAACAAGTCAATATTAGAAGCTAACTAGTGTCCAGGCCTAGATCTATATGCACTACATTATGGAACGACGCGGGGGGGGGGAGTACAAGCCAAGGGATGAAACTAACCTCGGCGGAAAATGGTGGCCACTCCCGTTGTTGTCCTGCATAAGTAGTGGAAAGGCATGATAAGTACAACAATCTTAACATCAAACAAATATAGCAAAGGTAAACAACATCATCTCCAAATGATAGCTTGAATGTGTTGGCTTTAGCATGTTGTTAAAGCAGATATAAAATGGAAGGCAATGTTACCGACAGCAGGCTTAACAGCCATCAAATATTGTGATTCAAACTGGTATTGTTGAAAATTAATAGAACGTAGGTAATGCTTAAACATCATACTAGATAAATGTGTAAAGCTGAAATAAAGGGCACGTGTTAACTACACCAGGAATAATTGGAACCAAATATAGCCGTTCAAATTGGTATTGATGTAGTCAAGCGACACAGTTTCGACTTGCACATAATGAACAACACATTGTGAATGACTGAAATAAACAAGGCATAAATGACCAGTATAACAACCAAATATAGCCATTGAAAAATGGACAAAGTCTCACTGCAACAACCAAACAAGCAAATACGGATAAACAGGGCATATGCTTGAAAACTGGACAAATGCTCACTGCAACCAACCTAACAAGCAGATAAATATAAACAAGGCATCTGCTTGATAACTGGTCAAATGCTAAAAAACAACCTAACAAACAAATAAAAATAAACAAGGCATCTTCTTGATAACTGGACAAATGCTAAAAAAGCAACCTAACAACCAAATACAGATAAACAAGGCATATGCTTGATAACTGGACAAATGCTCACTTCAACCAAACTAAGAACCAAATCCACATAAACAAGGCATTTGCTCGATAACTAGAAAAATGCTCACTCCAACCAACCTAACAACCAAATACAAATAAACAAGGCATCTACTCACTATAAACAACCAAATATAGCCATTCGTGAAACTGAAGTGGACAATTCATACTTAAACATCACATAGACCTATTGAACAATACATTTTTGCATAACTGTTGGGGATATAACTATTGGGTTAACCCGCCCAGGAGGGGCCGGGTTAAGCCACGACAGTCTACCAAGACAAAGCCCATGATGGCGCTGAAGATGGCGGTTCACTATGAAGACTCGTTAAAAGGCCCAAGGCCCAGAGGCAGCTTAAAGCCCATAAGTGTAAACCGCCATATATGTATGACTTGTATTGTAAGGCATGTGTATTAGGTCACCGAGCCGGACACGTTATATGAGCCGGCCGGGACTCTGTAAAGCCGGTGGGCGTCAACCTGTGTAGAAAAAGGGACGACCCAGCGGCGGTTTAGGGCAAGAGGCAACAGATCGAAAGCTAGGTCAAGCGTATTCGCTCCCTGGCAATCGAGACTTAAGCAATACCAACTCAACTGGAGTAGGCTTTACCTTCACCGCAAGGGGCCGAACCAGTATAAACTCCTGTGTCCTTTGTCCCGTTTAACCCCTTTAAGCTAACCTAGTGCGATGGCTCCACGACTAAGTCCTCACACTAGGACATCTGCCGTGACAATTCCATGACAGTTGGCACCCACCGTGGGGCCAGCGCATGGTGGTTTTGAGTTCTTGAAGGGCAACTTCGAAGGGATCAAGGGATACACCGTGGGCCGGATGACCAAGAGTCATCGCGGCAAGCTGTACATCGATGATGCAGGCAGGGGCCCCGAGGCCGGCTCAATTGAGTACGGGTACCAGGTCCCCTTCGGCGGAATCCAGGTCTTCATCGGCAAGGTCGGCGAGCTGGGCCCTGAGTCGGACATTTGCACCGACATCATCGAGACGGCTCAGCGTGCGAGACCCGCACGAGTTCAGCCCACCGTGAAACGTGCCTTCGTGGGTTCATCCATGGAGCAGAATTTGAGGAAGGATCCGTGTCTGGCGGTGAGATGGAGATCTACTCTGATGGTGAGTCGTCCACGGGCAAGACTACTTCGTTGTATCAACTGCAGGACGACAAGCTTGGGGCCTGTTCCGATGGCGACAGTATTCCGGACCCCTATGAGCCGCCGAACCGGGTCACGATTTTCATGGCTGGTACGCAGTTAGTACAGAATTCTTCAACTGCGATGGCAATGGTTTCCGGGTCAGCAGCGGCGACGGCGGCCGGGGCAGGAGGCCCCATGCGCCCGCCGGCTCAGGTCCTGTCCAGTTTACTGGAAACTTTGACAACATTGTTGACAACAGAGGTTAACCCGGCAAATCAACCTCAACATAACACGGAAGTTGCGAAGCTGCAAGATGAGATAGCTCAAGCCAAGGAGGATCTGACAGCGGAGGACGCGAGGATGACTGCGGAAAGAACCGCCTTGGAGGCTCAGGCGCAAAGAATCCAGGCCGATTCCTTCCGGTTCTCGTTGGATCAGAATGCATCAAATGAAGTTTTCAGGAGAAGGCACTGAAGTCGTCTACCTTTGGTTTACGAGGCAAGAAATCTCTTCAACACACCTGGTGCAGGGACCAGTGACCCGCCAGGGTAAACCGGGCAGCGGCTGCGCTTGGGACTGGAGCACCGTCTCAACCACGCACGACTGACCCGCCCTGTCAGAATAATATCCCACCACAGCACGTGCCGACACCGCTGGGTCATTACTCTAACCCTTTGGATAACATGATCGCTGCGGCGTGCTATTGGTGGCTCTCCCAGTGGAAGGTGAGTCTCCAGCCGCTGTTGAAACGCGGAGGGCTAGAGAGCTTCTTTAGACATCATTGGTTCAGCAAGAGGCTTATTCTTACAGCCATGAGAGGATCCATTCAACCCCTCGCCCAAGCCGGAGTTATAGTAGATACATGGACTCCCTAGCGGTGTCAAGTAGTGAGCGGCGTCGTAACCCGCCCCGTGTACATGAACCGCCACGTAACACTCAGGCCTTGATGGATCATGATAGAGTACGTCGGGAGGCTGAGCTGGCGGCTCAGCACGCAACTCATCAACCATCTCCGGTTTATCCGACAACCTCGGTGGAGGCAGGCATGACCTCTCGAAGCACGAGTGTACCATTTTTGGTACCGGCTCTACGTAATGAGCGATTTCCCTAGGACATCAAAGAATCGCGTAAAGTGCCCAACTACACAGCCGACTTACCCCCTGAGGCGTGGATTGAGAGTTACGAGATGGACATGGAGCTACTGGAGGTCAGCAATGCCGCGTGTGCTAAATATTTCACCATGATGTTGGATGGGATGGCTCGCACTTGGCTGAAGGGACTGCCTGCCAATTAAATTAGATCATGGGCTGAGTTGAAGGCCCGATTCATCCAGAATTTTAAGGATACATGCAAACAACCCATGTCGATTGTGGGCTTAGATGCCTGTGCCCAAGAGGAGGGCGAACCAACAACCCATTGGGTGCGTCGGGCCAAAGCCATCCTACATTCTTCAAATAACATCAATGCCAATTAAGCGGTCCTCATGTTAGAGAAGAATTGTCATTTTTTGCCTCTTAAACAGAAGTTAGGACGGCTCAAGCGCCACTGTAACGATATGGGGGAGCTGATGGCGGCTTTAATTAAATATGCCGACTCTGATAGTACCAAGGACCCCGAGTCTGATGATAAAAAGCCGGGAAAGGGAAGGAAGAGCGGCAACGCCAAGGGCCAGAATCATAACCAGGCGAGCTAACCTGGCAACGGTAAACGCAAGGCTGATAATAATTCAGATTTTGTGGCCAATACGAACACGTAGAATCATGGTCATCATCACAAAGGAAAGCCAGCTCCCTGGGTAGGAGGGTCAGGTATAAACCTGGAGTATCTGATGAATCAGCCTTGCCCAAAGCATGGTTCACGGGACAAGCCATCCACGCATCTTTGGAAGGACTGCCACATTACGAGAGAGTTCAAGAATTCCAACTTGTTCCAAAACAATCATGGGCCAGGCGGCGGCTCCGGTTCCAGTTCTCAGGGCCCGGGTTACGGTGGTGGCGGTTCTAATACTGGTTTTCAGGGTAACCAAGGCAATCAAGGCAATCAGGGCGGTTATCATCACCAGTCCGGTCAGGGGAATCAGCAACAACAATCTGGATATCAGAGTAACCCGAAGCAATTGAATAGTGGGCAGTACCACGTCTTCACCACAAGTTTATGTAAGCGGGATCAAAAGCTCCATAAAAGGGCTGTGAACGCCGTTGAGCCGACAGTTCCCCGTTACTTGCGTTGGTCTGAGCAGCCCATTGTGTGGAGTCGTGAGGATCACCCGCCCCGGGTTGATAATCCGGGTCACTTGGCTTTGGTGGTAGCACCTCAGGTTGGAGGATATAAATTCACTAAGGTACTCATGGACGGAGGAAGCAACATCAATATCCCTTATTATGAAACCTTCCGTCGCATGGGATTAACTGATAAAAATCTTAAGCCGTCAAACATTGTCTTTCACGGTGTGGTGCTTGGTAAGTCAGCATACCCGGTTGGAAAAATAGCTCTGGAGGTTTCATTTGGGGATGATTACGATTGCAGGTCTGAGACGTTGACCTTTGAAGTGGTGAAGATCAAGAGCCCTTACCATGCTCTGTTTGGGTGGTCGGCTTATGCTAAGTTTATGGCAAGGCCTTGTTATGTTTATCAGCAGCTCAAAATGCCAGGTCACAAGGGGACCATCACGGTGCATGGAAGCCGGAAGATAGCTTTGGAGTGCGAGGAAGGTGATGCAGCCTACGCTGAGTCCGTCTGTACAACGGAGGAGTTGAAGTTTTACAAAGATAATGTTGAACCGGCTGATATGACATCTTTGAAGAAGCCAACTACGGAGCAGGATCTGGTCTTGAAGTTTGAGTTGGCGGATGATACTAAGTTAGTCGATTTTGTTCCTGGTGATTCATCCAAACAGTTCAGCATCAGCGCTAATATGGATCCGAAATAGGAAAACACGCTCATTGAGTTTATCCGTGAGAACCGGGACATCTTTGCATGGAAACCTTCTGACATGCCAGGTGTACCGAGGAAACTCGCTGAGCACACTCTTAATATTGATCCGAAGTTTAAACCGGTTAAAAAGTTTCTTCGTCGTTTTAATGAAGAGAGGCGTAAAGCCATTGGTGAAGAAGTGGCCCGACAACATGTATAGGCAGTTGGAAGGCACGTGGGCTGGAGTTGTATTAACTTCCCCACGAGGTGATAAATTTTCTTATGTTCTCTGGCTGATCGATGTTCCCTTGTACTAACAATGCAGCTGAGTATGAGGCCTTGCTTCATGGTCTTCGGATGGCTAAGGAGATGAGTCTAAGCCGGGTGCAGTGTTTCGGCGGCTCAGATCTTGTGGCTCAACATGTTACTGGCACCTGGGATTCTAAAGATCCACTCATGGCGGCTTACCGTCGAGAGGTTGATGCTATAGCATGTCACTTTAAGGGTTATCAAGTTGAACATATTGATCGCAGGAAAAATGAGGCGGTTGATGCTTTAAGCCGGTTAGGGTCTCAGCATAAACCGGTGCCACCTAACACTTTCCTGGATATTCTGCATAACCCTTCTGTTAAATTGCCTATAGAGGAGGATTTGGCTATTCCTGACCTAGAAGCACAACTGGTGGCGGCTCTTCATGTGATTCCTGATTGGACAGTTCCATATTTGGCTTATATGACCCGGGGTGAGTTACCTGAGGATGAAACTTTGGCCAGACAGATAACCCGGCGGTCTAAGTCAATGACTATTTTCAATGGAGAATTGCATCATCGTAGTGTTACAGGGGCGTTTCAATGTTGTGTTTCTCCTGAAGAAGGCTGTGAGATTCTATGAGAGATTCATGAAGGGGGTTGTGGTCATCATGCCGGGTCTAAATCTCTCATTGCCAAGGCTTTCCGTCATGGGTTCTTTTTGCTGACGGCGCACGCTGATGCGGAGGATCTAGTCAGTAGATGTGATGGTTGTCAGAAGTTTGCACGATGCGCCCATGTGCCGGCTCAAGAGTTGAGGATGATTCCAATTACTTGGCCATTTGCAGTCTGAGGGCTTGATATGGTTGGACCTTTCAAAATTTCCAAAGACAAAAAGATGCATCTCCTGGTGGCAGTTGATAAATTTACAAGGTGGGTTGAAGTAAAGCGGACAGTAAATGTGATGCAGCGACAGCAGTTCAATTCATGAAAAAGGTGATTTTCCGCTTTGGTTTTCCCCATAGTATTATCACTGATAATGACACTAATTTATCCAAGGGGGCCATGGAGGAATTTTGTCAACGTGAACACATCCGGCATGATGTACCATCAGTGGCTCACCCCCAATATGATGGTCAAGCAGAGAGAGCTAACCAAGAGATCCTGAAAGGCATCAAGCCCCGGCTTATGGTTCCCATACAGAGGACATTGGGTTGTTGGGTGGAGGAGTTACCTTCCGTGTTATGGAGCATTAATACCACCCCCAACAGATCTATGGGTTATACACCTTTCTTCATGGTCTACGGAGCAGAGGCGGTTCTCCCCAGTGACATCTGTCATGATTCACCTCGTGTGGCGGCTTTTGTTGAAGTTGATAGTGAAAGAGCACGCTAGGATGCACTTGACTTATCGTATGAGTAACGCGACCTTGTGGCGGCTCGTTCGGCGATTTACCAGCAAGATCTACGTCGTTATCACAGCCGCCGAGTTAAAGCTAGAACTTTTTAGGATGGAGACATGGTGCTCCGGCTTATCCAAGACCAAACTGATATGCACAAATTGTCCCTACCTTGGGAAGGACCCTTTGTGATCAGCAAAAATCTAAACAATGGATCATATTACCTTATCGACATTCGAGAACACAAGGATTCACGTAAGTCGGAGGAGGAGACCCGCTGGCCGTGGAACATTGCTCATCTTCGGCCTTATTATACCTGAGCCACCGGCTCTCCTGATGTACATATTTTGACAATGTATATATATATATATATTATAAAGTATATAATAAAGTCGGCATCCCTGATAAATCAGGGCCTCTGTCGTTTCATTCTTAAGAATAATGAGTCTTTATTACTTCCAATGGTCACCTAGGGGCTTCTTGTTCAAACATATGTGTATTCACCAAAGAGAACATAGCGTTACTACCCTCTTAATCTGGCACAACATCATTGATACAAATCACTCGGGGCTTTGAGGGAGTCCTGGATTAGGGGGTGTTCGGATAGCCGAACTATACCTTCAGCCGGACTCCTGGACTATGAAGATACAAGATTGAAGACTTCGTCCCGTGTCCGGGAGGGACTTTCCTTGGCGTGGAAGGCAAGCTTGGCGATACGGATATGTAGATCTCCTACCATTGTAACCGACTCTATGTAACCCTAACCCTATCCAGTGTCTATATAAACCGGAGGGTTTTAGTCTGTAGGACAACACAGACAACAATAATCATACCATAGGCTAGCTTCTAGGGTTTAGCCTCTTTGATCTCGTGGTAGATCTACTCTTGTACTACCCATATCATCAATATTAATGAAGCAGGACGTAGGGTTTTACCTCCATCGAGAGGGCCCGAACCTGGGTAAAACTTCATGTCCCTCGCCTCCTATTACCATCCGGCCTAGACGCACAGTTCGGGACCACCTACCCGAGATCCACCGGTTTTGACACCGACATTGGTGCTTTCATTGAGAGTTCCTCCGTGTCATCGCCGTCAGGCTCGATGGCTCCTACGATCATCGATAGTGATGCAGTCCAGGGTGAGAGCTTCCTCCCCGGATAGATCTTCGTCTTCGGCGGCTTCGCACTGCGGGCCAATTCGCTTGGCCGTCTGGAGCAGATCGAAAGCTACGCCCCTGGCCGTCAGGTCAGATTTGGAAGTTTAAACTACATGGCTGACATCCGCGGGGACTTGATCTTCGACGGATTCGAGCCACTGCCGAGCGCGCCGCACTGTCACGACGAGCATGATCTAGCTCTGCCGCCGAATAGTGCCCTGGAGGCTGCACCCGCATCGGCTCCGACCCTTAATTCGGAACCAACTGCGCCGATCGAGGATGGGCGGTTGGACGCCACCTCGGGGGCTGCGACCCCAACGGCGATTGAGCCGAACACCAGCCCCGTACTCTGCGAGACTCGTGACTCCAAGGAGCCGGACTCCTCTCCGGACTCTGAACCCTCCACGCCCCTGCCAATCGAATCTGATTGGGCGCCGATCATGGAATTCATTGCCGCGGACATCTTTCAGCACTCGCCTTTCGGCGATATCCTGAAGTCACCGAAGTCTCTCTCTTTATCTGGAGAGCCCTGGCCGGACTACGGTCAGCAAGGTTGGGGTCTGGACAATGAAGAAATTCAAAGCCCACCCACCACCCACTTTGTAGCCACTGTCGACGACTTAACCAACATGCGCGACTTCAACTCCGAAGACATCGACGGTGTGGACGCCGACGAAGGAGATGATGAAGAACCAGCGCCTACTAGGCCCTGGAAAGCCACCTCATCAGACGACATATAGATGGTGGACACCCCAAAAGAGGGAGATGGCGATGGAACAGCGGAGGATGACCCCTCCAAGAAACAGCCTAAGCGCCGGTGTCAGCGGCACCGCTCAAAATCCCGCCGAAACAAATACGGTGATTCCAGCGCGGGAAATAATAATACTCCGGAAAGTGCCGAAGAAAACCCCCTCCAGCAAGACTTAGCACAGGAGGATGGAGAAACCAGCCCTCATGAGAGAGCGGCAGACAGAGAGGTCGAGGACGATAATTATATGCCTCCCTCCGAAGACGAGGCAAGCCTCGACGATGACGAATTCGTTGTGCCAGAGGATCCCGTTGAGCAAGAGCATTTTCAACGCAGGCTTATGGCCATGGCAAGAAGCCTCAAGAAAAAACAGTAACAGCTTATAGCTGATCAAGATTTGCTGGTCGACAGATGGACTGAAGTCCTTGCGGCCGAAGAGCATAAACTCGAACGCCCCTCCAAAAGCTACCCAAAGCGCAGGTTGCTACCCCGATTAGAGGAGGAAGCACTTGATGCGGCCGAACGGCCACCTCGTGGCCGCGATAGAGAGGCCTCCCGGCCCTCCACTCAAGTCGCACCCTGTACCAAGGCACGGGAATATCCGTCGGACTTATGAGACATGTTGGAGGACAAGGCAAGGCAAACACGATCGATCTACGGATCGCGTGGGCGCCTCGTGGCTCGAGACGGTAACCGTCACGCCGGCCACAAATTCGGCAGGGCCGAACACAGCTCATTGGAGCTACGTCATGATACCGCCCAGTACAAAGGCGCCGCACACCCACTATGCTTTATAGACAAAATAATGGATCATCAAATCCTCGAGGGTTTCAAACCCGTAAACATCGAATCATATGATGGCACAACAGATCCTGCGGTATGGATCGAGGATTATCTCCTTCATATCCACATGGCCCGCGGCGACGATTTCCACGCCATCAAATACCTCCCACTCAAGCTTAAAGGACCAGCTCGGCATTGGCTTAACAGCTTGACAACAGGATCAATCAGTTGTTGGGAGGACCTGGAAGCCGCATTCCTCGACAATTTCCAGGGCACTTATGTGCGACCCCCAGACGCCGATGACCTGAGTCACGTAATTCAGTAGCCAGAGGAATCGGCCAGGCAATTCTGGACATGGTTCCTAACAAAGAAAAATCAAATAGTCGACTGTCCGGACACTGAGGCCCTAGCAGCCTTCAAGCACAATATCTGTGATGAGTGGCTGGCCCGGCACCTTGGACAGGAAAAGCCGAAATCTATGGCAGCACTCATGACACTCATGACCTGCTTGTGCGCGGGAGAAGATAGCTGGCTTGCTCGTATTCAGAGGCTCTAAATCAGGTCAGCGGAAAAAGGCATTCAAAAGGAATCCTAGGGGCCCGTCCAGTTTGGACTGAATACTCGACCGCTTGCGCCAGATACATGGCACCCCCGAAAAGCCGGCCAATCACACCAACATGGATTGTTGGGTGTTCAAGTAGGCAGGCAAGTTAAACACCGAAAATGAAGACAAGGGGCTGCATAGTGATGACGACGAGGAGCCCCGGCCGCCGAACAACAGTGGACAGAAGGGTTTTCCCCCACAAGTGCAAACGGTGAACATGATATACGCAACCCACGTCCCCAAAAGGGAGCGGAAGCGCGCGTTAAGGGACGTATACGCGGTAGAGCCAGTCGCCCCAAAGTTCAACCCATGGTCCTCCTGCCCAATCACCTTTGATCGAAGGGACCATCCCACTAGTATCCGTCATGGCGGATTCGCCACATTGGTCCTAGACCCAATTATTGACGGATTTCATCTCACTAGAGTCCTTATGGACGGCGGCAGCAGTCTGAACCTGCTTTACCATGATACAATGCGGAAAATGGGCATAGATCTCTCGAGGATTAAGCCCACCAAAACTACCTTTAAAGGCGTAATACCAGGTGTAGATGCCAACTGTACAGGCTCAGTCACACTTGAAGTGGTCTTCGGATCTCCGGATAATTTCCGAAGCGAGGAGGTAATCTTCGACATAGTCCCGTTTCGCAGTGGTTATCACGCAGTGCTCGAGCGAACCGCATTCGCTAAGTTCAATGCGGTACTGCACTACACATACCTTAAGCTCAAGATGCCAGGCCCTCGAGGAGTAATTACGGTCAATGGAAACACCGAACGCTCCCTCCGAACGGAGGAGCACACGGCGGCCCTTGCAGCAGAAGTACAAAGCAACCTCTCCAGGCAGTTCTCCAGTCCGGCCACTAAACGACCGGACACCGTCAAGCGCGCCCGGAGTAACCTACAACAAGACCGCCTGGCATGATCCGAGCAGGCGTAGCAATGCGGCCCCAACCCCAACCATCGCAAAAAGGTGACGCCAGTACTTCACGTACATAACTACGCTCTAGAGATACCATGGGTACAGGGGGAGGGGCACCATCACGGCACGCCCAAAAATACGGCTTAAACCGTACCAGGGGCTGCCGATTTTTTTTAATTTTCCCTTACTTTCAGGACTCCATCCTTCGGAAGGCCTATTCGGCAGTTCAATTGCCGCAGAAACGATGCAAGAACCAGGGAAGCAGACAAGCCACGCCGCAGTACAGAACTCCCAGGTGGTCTCTATCACGAGCAGTATACCTGTTCCGCATACTATTCCGCAGCTTGCCCCTGGAACGGACATGTTAACTAATCCAACCTTCCACTTATCGCATTATTTGTATCGTTCTGCTTTGATCGCAGCCCTTTTTAATAAACAATGCATAGATTTCGTCTATTTTTGCATTACCTTTTTTCTTTATATATGTTCCCTAACGACATGTTGCACCCGTACACGTTGGTACGGCCAAAATACGCCAGGGGCTTTAGTACCCCTCAATATGGTGTGAGAAGTCCGAACACTTTAACAAGTGCGGCACCTCGAACTTATAGCATTATATGCATTGGCTCCGAATCATGTCTTGGGTCAATAGTTGGGTTTTCCTGGCTCCTATGTTTTGGTGCCTTACGTTCTGCTATATCGGCTAAGGTAGCACTAGGAGAACCACTGCGATTGTGCCCCAGTTGAGCTGGGTCGAGCACCTCAGTGGAGAAAGCTAAAACTGACTGTCATGATGAAGCGAGAGCTGGTCGCTGTTCAAGAGGTTTTTCAAGTCCCTAAAGACTTATGCTGCTTAGGGCGAGGAGGCGGCTCTGTCCGGCCAAGGCATGGATAGCGCCCCGAACTCGGTCTTCCGAATACCAGGGGCTTCGCCGAAATTTAAAATTATAGAATTCTATGGCTAAGTGAGAGTGTTCACACATTATAGTCCGATTGCCTTGTTCGTTGGGTTGAGCGCCTCCCCTGACGGACCCAAACATGGGAAAAAGAGCGCTCAGGTTTATCCCCAAACACCCCAGCACTAGCGGCATGGGGGCAGAAGCCGACGACTCGCCATCTCTCAGAATTGATAAACAGCCGCACAAAAGGTAATATTTTAAATTCCAACAGCATTACTTAGCGCATATAAACAAGTTTTCAGCGCACAGGACAAAGCGAGCAAGTTTCACTCAAAAATTACATCCCTAGAACATTCATCTGCCACTAGGCAGGCACCCTTCAGAACATCCTTATAGTAATTCTCGGGCTTGCGATGCTCTTTCCCCGGCGGTGGCCCGTCCTTCACCAGCTTCTCAGCATCCAGCTTGCCCCAGTGCACCTTAGCACGGGCAAGGGCCCTACGGGCACCTTCAATGCAGACGGAGCGCTTGATGACTTCGAGCCTTGGATAGGCCTCCGCCAACCGCCGCACCAGCCCGAAATAGCTCCCAGGCAGAGCCCCTCCAGGCCACAACTGAACAATGAGGCCCGTCATGACCTGTTCGGCCGCCTTGTGGAGCTCGACTAGTTGTTTCAGCTGGTCGCTCAGGGGCACGGGGTGTCCGGCCTCAGCATACTGAGACCAGAACACCTTCTTTGTCGAGCTGCCCTCCTCGGCTCGATAGAATGCGGTGGCATCGGACACACTCCGGGGAAGATCTGCGAACGCTCTTGGAGAGCTCCGGATTCGGGTAAGTAACAAGTAACTCACGTTTATGTGTTTGCTTTGCATAAAGAATGCCTTACCCGCCACTATCTTCTTCACCTCATCCAACTCCTGGAGGGTCTTCTGGGATTCGGCCTTGGCAAACTTGGCATTTTCAATAGCCACCGCGAGCTCGGACGCTCGCGTCTTTGAGTCAAGCTCCAAACTCTCATGTTTTTCCATGAGAGCCTGGAGCTCTTGCTGCACCTTGCCAACCTCGGCCTCATACTTCTCCCGCTCGGTGCGCTCCGAGGCTGCCCTCTTCTCGGCCTCGACCAGCGCTTGCTTAAGGGTCGCCACTTCAGACGTGGCCCCTAAAATAGCCACGATAATCCTGTCATTCTTTGCAATTGCACCTTTTTATATATATTTAAAAACAAGGTATTTCTTACCTTCATTGTCCTCGAGCTGCTTCTTGGCATGCTCGAGCTCTTGCTCGGACCGCTCGAGGTTCTGCTTTAGCGTGTCCACTTCCGCTGTCAGTGCGGCGGACGCAAGCAGGCAAGCTTGCATATGCATATTGACTCATTTTTGTTAGACTCCTACGAATTCTATTTGATCCTCTATTCGGCTTTTCTTCCCGAACGCCAAACAGAGCATCAGGGGCTACTGTCTATGCAGTACTATTATTTACACATTCTTTACTTACCTCGAAGCCTATCAAAAGGCTAGTACAAGCTTAGTCAGTCCGCTCTTGGCGGACTGAACCTTCTGGACCACCGCACTCATAATAGTGCGGTGCTCCTCGTAGATGGAGGCGCCTTGGAGCGCCTCCAACATATTGTCCGGCGCCTCCGGTTGGACGGGGGCCACCGGCATGGTGGACTTGCTCCTCTTGGAAGGAGGTCCCCCGCCGGACTCTGGAACCTTTGAAGGTTCCGGAGCGGTGTCCAGCCTAGAGCCGGATTTGGAGCCCTGGGGGGTTTCATCCCCTTTTCTCTTGGAGTCCGGGAGGTCGCCTTGCGACGCCTCCAGGACCACCTCCTCCCGGCTTGGAACCTGTTGGGACAAAACTTCGGTGTCATCCGTAGGGCGGGGGGAGGAAGCCGTAGGAAGCGAGTTCACATCCAACGAGTCCAGTGAGCCGCTCGACGACGCATCGAGCCGGTCTTTGGGTGGGCTGCATAAACATATTCGACGTAAGGGAAAGCTGTGCAATAAATGAATACTATGAATTACTCTGGTATCCGGATAATTACGATTTTGCCAGGGGCTTGGCCCTGGGCTGCCACTCCTCTCCGCCGTCGGCGTCGGTGGAGTAGTCCGGAGGAAGGATTTTCCCCTTCTTGGACCCTCCGGCCTCCCCAAAGAGGGCGGCCTTCCTTTTCTTCTCTCCTCCCGCTGGAGGGGGAGAGTTCTCCTCTTCTTCCTCCTCGTCTTCACGGGAGGAATGCTCCTCGGAACCATCGGATGATGGATCCGACACCTCCTGGCGCCGGGCACTCTTTCGAGTCCCCGCGGCCTTTTTTGCGGCCTTCTTCTCCGGCACCACATAGGGTGACGGAACCAACAGCTTCGCCAAGCGAGCGTCCACTGGGCCTTCAGGCAAAGCAGCCGGACAGTTGATCTGTCCGGACGTCACCTGCCAATCCTGTCAAAGGTAAGGGAGCTTAGATCCCACATGGAGTCGAACTATGAAAAACTAATACCCTCTAAAAGGAAAAAAACAGCTTACCGCGAGAGCGTGACGCTGCGCACTGAATCCGCGATCCTCGGTAGCGGATGCGGGAGCCTCGGCGCCTTTGAAAAGCACCTTCCAGGCATCTTCGTACATCGTGTCGAAGAGCCTGCTTAGAGTTTGGTGCCGCGCTGGGTAGAACTCCCACAGGTTGAAAGCCAATTGTTGACATGGGAGGATCAGGCGGATGAGCATAACCTGGACTACGTTGACAAGTTTGAGCTTCTTGTCCGCCAGGGTTTGGATGCATGTTTTGAGTCCGGTCAGCTCTCCTTTTTTACCCCAAGACAGGCCCGTCTCCTTCCAGGCCCGTCTACTTCAGGGGTGAAAGTATGCTTACAAATTGGAGGAATCAGATCCATCACTTTATAAGCCGGCGTGCCCATCTTTTGGTTCTCTGCATCGTAAGCCGGCTGATATTTTGAGAGATTGGTTTCATCAGCAATTACTATCGCATGAGGACTAATTTCTTTAACACAGGCAGCGAAGTCTTGCTGATCAAAAGGAGTGCCATCTTCTT
The DNA here is from genome assembly GCF_003073215.2 of Triticum urartu. Classification (NCBI taxonomy): domain Eukaryota; kingdom Viridiplantae; phylum Streptophyta; class Magnoliopsida; order Poales; family Poaceae; genus Triticum; species Triticum urartu. The sequence continues at coordinate 336,235,265 of NC_053026.1, forward strand.
TCAGGCTTGGATACCCGGTAGCTACCTCGGCCGGGTCTATCTCGGGTACCCATGCCTTGGCACGGTGTCGGTGGCAACGACACCTATGGGATCACAAGAATCCCTACTACGGTTGCGGGGCGCGGGGTCGTGAGAAGAGCGGATCAAACAGATAGCACACAGTTCGTTTATCCAGGTTCGGGCCGCAAAGATGCGTCAAACCCTACTCCTGCTTTGGTGGATTCTATATCTGTGTTCTTGAGCTAGCTATGGGGCGTGAGGAAATCCAAAGAGCCGAATCCTCCTCCTGGTCGCCTCGGGCCTCCTTTTTTAGGGAAGGGGTTGCCACAGTGGCACACAGGAGGTGGAAAGGGAACAGTGATGTGAGGTTATCCCTCGCATTACATGACAAGGCGCATTTAATGCGTCTTGCCCAGGTGTCCTTGCTTTATCGGGGATGGGGGAGAGCCCTGTCTCGTCCGTCGCCGCTCCCTCTCATGTCGACACGCGCCCTGGCCAGCGGCGCCCGCTGTGCCATGTAAGCAGGCAGGTAGCTGAGGTGGCGCAGTGGTGGGCCTCCACAAAGATCTGCATGCCGCCACGCAGGTGCCTGCCCAGCTGGTTGGGTCGGCTGCTGGATGCGAACGGCGGTGGAGGTTTGACTGGTGTGGGCCTGATGGTGGCCCTACGGGTGTTCTTGGCAAGGGCCTTGCCGGGGCCCCGGCAAGGGTCTTACCGTGGCGCCTGCTGTCATCCCCGGCAAGGCTCTTGCCGGGGGCCTTGTGGTCCTCCTTGGCTGGGATCCCACCAAGGATCATCATCTTCTAAAGGGTGTATCTAATCTTGAATGTCTTCACAAAGATCCGCATGGCACCACGGGGATGTCTCCCGAATCCTTGCCCCATGGGGGCAGTGGACTCAAGGGTGACTCACTCCGTAGGTGTGGGGCGAGCTGCCACGGCAAGGGTCTTGCCGGGTTTGCTAAAACCGCCTCCCGGCAAGGATCTTGCCGGGGGGAGTCCGCTTCGTCTCCTTTGCTCTTTGTGTTCTTGGTCTTGGCGTCATTTTGCTTCGCCTGAGCTTCGGCCTTACCTTGGATCACCTCCCCTGCCTTGCTTAGTGTGGTGGTGCCCGTGGCTCAGACTGCCTGTGCACAGTCATAGGGGTACAAAAAGTGTACCCCTCTTTTTGTACACCGACAGGAGCCCCCGGGCCCGGGCCACACGTAAGCGCAATCGCGTCGTTGGGCTTGGCCCAAAAATGGTGCGCGGGCAGGCGGGGCAGTTTTTACCGTGGTAAGTCTCTTCGCGCGCTGCGCTTCCCATGCTTCCCGCGCGTGGCGCGGTGTGGGGAGGCGTGTGTGACGTGGGCGGCATGCGTGGGGTTGCTTCCTGCAGGCATGCGTCACATCACAATTAATGTGAAAGGAGGCGGCCCATGTTTTTCCCCCATAAGAAGGAATAACCGTGGGCGCGCTGCTCACTTTCTCCTCTTCCCTTGTGCCTTTTCCAATCTCAGAGCCGCCGTTCCCCCTCTTCCTTCCTTCCTAAGCTTTCGCTGTCGCCCGCCGCCGCTGCTTTGACATCCCCCTTCCTCAGCCCTCTGAACTTCTTGGTCGCCATGGCTCCCAAATTCGCCAAGGGCAAGGGGGTGGCTAAGGGCGCCGGGACGGTGGAGCCGCCGGAGAGCGCGCTGTCGGGGGACCGGACGAAGTCCGCCTTCTTCTTCCCCTCGACGGTTATTGTTCAAGAGCTCCGGGCCTCCTTCAAGCCCCTATGGGGAGTGAATACGGGGGGAGAGGATTCGGGACACCCGACGACGCGCGTCATTCCTGCCGCTTGCGCTGATCCTGCCACAAATCGGTACCCCTTCTTTGTTGATTACTTTTCTTGCGGGTTATGCCCCCTTTCTCCGATTTCTTCTGCGACGTTATGCGCACCTTCGGCTTTCGCCTCTTGGATTTTACTCCGAATGCGGTGGCATGCATGGCTTTCTTCGCGCATCTTTGCGAAGGCTTTGCCGGGGTGCAGCCCAACACGGCACTCTTCCGCCATTACTTCTTCCCTCGAATCCAGCCGGGAGGAGCCGTCTCCGGTTGCGTCACCTGGATCCCAAGATCCAAAGGGGCGTACCCGGACGGTGCCGTGAAGGAGAGGTGGGAGGAATGGCGTGGCCGGTGGTGCTGGATTGAAGATGAAAACCCGCCGGAATTCTGCAAGGTCCGCCGAGTGCCGCTGGTCCGTGGCAGTGATTGGAGCGATGTCGACGCCGCCGACGGGAGGCTCACCGTCACCACCACCAGGATTCTCCGGCTCACCCATGCTGGACTCACCCTTGAGATGACCGGGGCGGACTTCATTCACCGCCGGATCGCCCCGTTGCACAGCAAGGGGAGGTCAGCTTGGCTCTTTACGAACCGGGCTGACATTATGCGACTCTGCCCTGGCCTCGATCACAACTTCACAGTGCTGGCGCATGCCCACTTCTGCCAGCGGCTTTTCCAGCTTGATGTGGGTCGCGATGGCGAGGTCGAGCGGACCGGAAAGGCCGCGAGGGCTGCCGCAAAGGTTGGCAAGGCCCTCAAGGGGCCATTTTTCAAGCTGCCAGCGGGGGTGGTCCCGTTGTGCAACAATTCGCGTCGGTCCGAGATCATCTCCATGATGCCGAACTGTAATGCGCACGGCCATGTCCCGAGCTGGGAGGAGCCGAAGGACAAGGATGTGCAGCAATTCTTCGACACCCTGATCGACGTGTACGTCAATGCCGACGCCAAGCGGTGGCTTATCATGGACACCACCTAGGCAGAGCTGGACTACATCGCCACTAGGGCGAGGGAGGCACAGCTTGCCATGGAGGCCAGCAGCGCCGGGGGCGTGGAGGACAAGGCCGCAATGGCGGAGGAGGAAGAGGAGCTCACCCGGTGGGCGGCGGCCACCGTGAAAGTGCAACTATCCCTAGGTGGTTTTGGTAATTCATAACAACATATAGCTCATTGAGCTAATGCTATTCCAAGATGACTATTTCAGGAAAGCTCAATGATTGGCATGGCATGGATGTGAAAGTGGAACCCTCAAAATGCTAAGGACAAAGGATTGGCTCAAGCTCAAAAGCTCAAGACTCTTCATTATATATTTTAGTGATCCAAGATCACATTGAGTCTTTAGGAAAAGCCAATACTATCAAGGAGGGATGAGGTGTTGCTTAATGAGCCTCTTGCTTCATGTGCTTAGTGATATGCTCCAAAACCCTCAACTACTTTCCCATATCCACATATGACCTAAACCCTAAGCCAAACTCGGTCCTACCGATTCTTTCTATCCAGCGCCACCGAGTTTCACTTGTCATAAGCCACTGCCAAACCCTAGCAATTCGGTTCTACCGATAGAGATCTCGGTCTCACCGAGATGGGATTGCAAACTCTCTGTTTCCCTTTCGTAACTTTTCGGTCTCACCGAAAGAGCGAATCAGTCCCACCGAGATTGCGATGTAAAATCAGTGTTTCCCTTTTGTAACTTTTCGGTCTCACCGAAAGAGCAAATCGGTCCCACCGAGTTTGCCTGACCAACTCTCTGGTTAGCTAATTACCAAAATCGGTCTCACCGAGTTTGTGTAATCGGTCTCACTGAGATTACGTTATTCCCAAACCCTAACCATATCGGTCCTACCGAGTTGCATGTCAGTCCCACCGAAAATCTCTAACGGTCACTAGGTTTACCTTTTCGGTCCGACCGAGTTTGTTAATTCGGTCCCACCGAGATTGGAAAACTGTGTGTAACGGTTGGATTTTGTGTGGAGGCTATATATACCCCTCCACCTCCTCTTCATTCGTTGAGAGAGCCATCAGAACACATACACAATTCCAACTCATATGTTCTGAGAGAGAACCACCTACTCATGTGTTGAGACCAAGATATTCCATTCCTACCATATGAATCTTGATCTCTAGCCTTCCCCAAGTGGCTTTCCACTCAAATCTTCTTTCCACAAAATCCAAATCCTATGAGAGAGAGTTGAGTGTTGGGGAGACTATCATTTGAAGCACAAGAGCAAGGAGTTCATCATCAACACACCATTTGTTACTTCTTGGAGAGTGGTGTCTCCTAGATTGGCTAGGTGTCACTTGGGAGCCTCCGACAAGATTGTGGAGTTGAACCAAGGAGTTTGTAAGGGCAAGGAGATCGCCTACTTCGTGAAGATCTACCGCTAGTGAGGCAAGTTCCTTCGTGGGCGATGGCCATGGTGGGATAGACAAGGTTGCTTCTTCATGACCCTTCGTGGGTGGTTGCTTCTTCGTGGACCCTTCGTGGGTGGAGCCCTCCGTGGACTCGCGCAACCATTACCCTTCGTGGGTGGAGCCCTCCGTGGACTCGCGCAACCGTTACCCTTCGTGGGTTGAAGTCTCCATCAACGTGGATGTAGGATAGCACCACCTATCCGAACCACGGGAAAAACATCCATGTCTCCAATTGCGTTTGAATTCTCCAAACCCTTCCCTTCACATTCTTGCAAGTTGCATGCTTTACTTTCCGCTGCCAATATACTCTTTGCATGCTTGCTTGAATTGTGTGATGATTGCTTGACTTGTCCTACAATAGCTAAAATCTGCCAAGAACTAAAATTGGGAAAAGGTTAAGTTTTTATTTGGTCAAGTAGTCTAATCACCCCCCCTCTAGACATACTTTCGATCCTACAAGTGGTATCAGAGCTTTGGTCTCCATTTGCTTTGATCTCCATAGCTTTTGGTGGTCATAGCCTTGGTTTCACAACCTAGGAGAGTATGGCGTCTAGCGAGGGAAATTATCACCGTAGAGGTCCTTACTTTGATGGTACTAACTTTGCTAGTTGGAAGCATAAAATGAAAATGCATATTCTTGGACATAACCCCACCGTTTGGGCTATTGTGTGTGTTGGTTTGCAAGGTGACTTCTTTGATGGGGAAGAACCAAACCGTGAAGCTACCGCGGATGAGTTGAAGATGTTGCAATACAATGCTCAAGCTTGTGATATTCTTTTCAACGGATTGTGCCCCGAAGAATTCAACAAAATCAGCCGTCTTGAGAATGCAAAGGAAATTTGGGACACTTTGATTGATATGCACGAAGGTACCGACTCCGTCAAGGAATTCAAGTTGGATGTGCTTCAAAGTCAACTTGACAAGTTCAAAATGAAGGATGGTGAAGGTTTCGCTGAAATGTACTCTAGGCTTGCTCTCATCACAAATGAGATTGCCGGCTTAGGAAGTGAAGAGATGACCGATAGATTCATCATCAAGAAGATTCTAAGAGCCTTGGATGGAAAATATGATACCGTGTGCACATTGATCCAAATGATGCCCAATTACAAAGATCTCAAGCCAACGGAGGTGATTGGAAGAATTGTTGCTCATGAGATGTCACTTAAGGATAAAGAGGAACTTCACAACAAATCAAGTGGTGCCTACAAGCCTCATGTGAAGCTCCTACATCATCAAGTGAGAAACAAAACTTCAATGAAGAATTGAGCTTAATGGTGAAGTACTTCAACAAGTTCTACAAGAGTAGAAGCAAAGATAGAAGCTTCAAGTCAAGGTCCTACAATGACAAAAGATCTTCTAGTCGAGAGCGAAACTGCTACAGTTGTGGAAGACCTGGACACTATTCCAATGAGTGTACGGCTCCCTACAAGAGAAGAGAAGATTCTCCAAAAAGAAGAAGCAAAGAATCACCACCAAGAGAGAGAAGGAGTAGAGATGATCGTTATGAATGAAGATACTCACGAAGAAGCAAGGATTCGGAAAGTAAGGAAAAAACATCAAGGAGCTACACAAAACGAAGACATCAAGCTCATGTTGGTGAATGGGTATCCGGCTCTGACTCCGACAGCCACTCCGAGAGAAGTTATCACTCCGACTCCGAAGATACTCAAGATGAAGGTGTTGCCAGTCTAGCACTTGTGTCAACCAACTCCTACGACATATTTGACTCACCAAATGAAGGAATTGGAAGATGCTTCATGGCCAAAGGTCCTAAGGTAACACACCCCGAGTATGTTGATTTCAATAGTGATGAAGATGACTTGTTAGGTGATGATTTGCTTGTTGACAACTCTAGTGATGAATACTATGACGAAACATCAATTAATCATGCTAATCAAGATAAAATGAATGACAATGATAAGGAGAAGATTGAGGCTCTAACTAAAGAACTAAACACTCTTAAGTTAGCTCATGAAACTATCTTCGAAGATCATCGAGAACTTTTAAGAGCTCATGAGAAATTACGCTTTGAAAAGCTCAATCTTGAGCAAGAGCATGAGTTCTTAAAAGCAATCAATGATGATCTCCGCAAGAAAAGTTCTTCTTACATTGCCAACTGTTTACTCTTATCCACTTACATGCCTCAAGTCAAGTCTAGTAACAAGAACAAGAAAGATTCTTCCTCTAGCAGTAACAATGATCATGCTAAATCCAATATTGTTACTTCTAGTAGTTCTCTTGATTCCACTAATGATTCTCTTAGCCAAGTTACACTTGAGCAAGAAAACAGCTTATTGAAGGGAATTATAGAGAAAGGAGTGTACAAAAGCCTTGCTGGGAGTAAGCAATTCGAGGAAATTGTGCGCAAGCAAGGAATGCACCGGAAGAATCAAGGTGTTGGTTTTGAACGAAAGTTCAATGCCAATGGAGTTGAGTGGGAAGAAGATCAATACCCCAAGACAAAGTTTGTTCCTCAACAAGAGAAGTATGACACTTCTTTCAAGGGGACACAAGCTCAAGATGATCTTCCACCACAAGACTACAAGCAAAAAGGCAAGGACAAGCTTCAAGAGGAAAATGATGCATTTGAAGAAGCTCCTAAGACCTTAGTCAAGTGGATTCCCAAGACTACTTCAAGTTCCACTTCATCAAGTACGACTACAACTCCAAGGATTCCTATCAAGATGGTGTGGATCCAAAAGAAGAAGAACTAGAGAGTTCTTGAGGGTGACTCCGCCAACATACTTCACTCTTATCATTTTGACAAGAACAAGTGCAATCAACTTCCACATCTTGCACTAGTTCAAGGAGTCACAAACCCTCTTGTTGGTAAGACAAGGGACAAGGTAACCTAAAAGTTTGCATGGACATCATCTTGTGTGTGCATCACTCTATGTCTATGGATATCCTTGTTTGTTCCTTGTGGGACTAACCCATGTAGGTATTGAAAGTGCAATTCACTCAAATGGATAGCTCCAAGTGATCTACATCAACATTGAGCATCCACATCTTCAACATCTACATGAAGTCATCATCGACAAAACCCGAGGTTAGTTCATCCCTCTAAGGGGGCATATCACATCTAGGGGGAGCTTTACTCTAAGACTTGAGCTAAAGCAACTCTAAAGATGCGAACACAACAATGCTTTATGTAAAAGTGGTAACCCCACTTGAGCTTAAACGATGAGTATGACCTATGATCAAGTGTTCTCAATTGACTCCTAAGTCAATATACTCATATATAGATGACCTTGTCATTGCAAATTGCTTGATAGATGCTAGAATTGGTTGTGCATGCCTTGCCACATATTTCATTTGCCATCTTATTGTGTGAGCATGCTGGTTGCATATTTTACTCATTCGAGGACATCCACTTGTTGTTTTGATTGTTTGGTCTTATTTCCTTTTGCCAAGTGGATGGACAAGAATGCCTAAGAACCTCCTCTAGCTATCTATGCTTTTCTCATCTCAAACTCTATTCATGCTACATCACAAAATTTGATCAAGTCAGATTCGAACCACTCTGTGTGAGGAGCGCTCGCAGTCCCCGATTCGTCATAGACTTAAACTTCCAAAACCTCTTTATGATTCTCGGTCTGACCGATACCCTACTTTCGGTCCTACCGAGATCATTAAGTTGATCTAGGTTTTCGATCTCGGTGCAACCGATTTGAACCATTCGGTCACACCGAGTTGCAACAACTGTATACAGTTTTGCATCTCGGTGCCACCGAGTTGTTCCACTCGGTCACACCGACAGGGTCGGGCTATATATAGTCACGGGCAAAAATTTGGAAATTTCTCCGAACCCCTTCGCCCACGCGATAGCCTGCTCTGCCAACTTGGTCTCCGGATCGTCTCCTCGCCGCCAACCGCCTCCAGTCACTGGTCTCCATCGCCGTCAACGGAATTCAACCCTGCCGTTGCCGCCGTAGCGAGTCTCCACCGAACTAGGGTATGGACTCGATGATAATGCTATTCCCCGTCCGATTCCTAGCACATTGTGTTCTTAATGATTCTTGCCACGATTGAAACACTCCTATCCAGTCAATGCGTTCGTAGATTAGTTTTGATTCGAAAATTTTAGGGTTAGGTTTCCGCCGAAACCATCTCGGACCCACCGAGTTGAAAAACTCGGTCCCACCGATTTGGCTCATGCCATTGCACAAGTGAGACTCGGTCTAACCGAGAATTACTTATCGGTGTGACCGATTTTGGAACTTTGTGAAACCCTAGCAGTCTCGGTGCCACCAAACTGTGACTCGGTCTGACCGAGTTCACTAGTTTAGGTTCCAAAACTGCTTCGGTATCACCGAGTTTAGAAATCGGTAGATCCGAGATGCTTTCAGTGGGAAACTAAAACTAAGTTTTTGAATTATTCTTTTGCAAAAATCTCTGCATTTTGTGATGCTCATCCACTCTACCTCATCTATAAACTGTTCACAGGGTCAGCAGTCAGCTTGTTCATCATGTCAGACCAAAGTGATAGCCAGAATGTGTCAGAACAGCAAGTGCAGATGAGTGAGGGCACTAGTCCCTCAAGTTCTTCAGATGATGGCAGCAGGAGCACCCCTAGCAATCTGCCAAAAGCTGCCACAAGACAAAGGAAGAAGAGAACCTCAGAATCAGAGGATGAGGACTATGTGGCAGAAGAGGAAGCAACTTCAAAGAGAGTAGTGCTCGAGAAGGAACATGGCTCAGCTCAATGCACAAAGCCAGGATTGAAAATCAAAAGGCCAGCAGGTAGACAGCCTATGCCAAAGGCCAGAGCTTCAACCAAGATTTCTGAGAAGCCCACTCCCATAGAGCCAGTTGCTGCTGAAGGCAACAAAGGAAGGAAAGGGTGAGGAAGACCGTAGCCAGAGTGCTTGGCAAGGCTTCCATCATGGAAGATGAGGAGGAAGAAGAAGAGGTAGCTGCACCAGCACCTAAGGCACCCAAGCTGATGGGCGATGCCATAAGAACAGGGGCAGCTGCTTCCAAGGCCAAGCCAGCTCCAAAGCCAAAGCCAAAGAGGAATACAAGAAGCATCCCAGATGCTGAGAAGAACAAGGCCCCAGTGCCTGAGACTGCAGAAGAAGATGAAGAGCAAGTTCTTAGAAAGCTCAAGCCCAAGATCCCAGACCACAACGATGCTCATCCTGTGGCTGAGGATATGAAGCTCAGGAGAGATTCAGGGCTGAGGAAGTGGAGAGAAGCAGATCCGTATGCTTCAAGGAGAAGGACTGCTGTTGACTACAGGTTCCACACTAAGGAACAATTGGACTTCAATGAGACAGTCTTATTGGACAAGAAGCCCATAGTTTGTGACATGAGATGGGTTGATTGGGAGTACATCAAGGACAATGAAGAGCACTATCCTGGAGTGTATGACAGCTTCAATGCTTGTGGAGTAGCAGACTTTGTTGGGCAGAAGCTCACAAAGTGGAACAAGGAACTCATTATGCAATTCTACTCCACATCACATTTCTACCCAGATGGAAAGATCACATGGATGTCTGAAGGTACGAGGTACCAATCTACTGTTGCTGAGTGGGCACAGCTCATCAATGCCCCAGAGGAGCATGAGGATGAATTGGATATCTATTCCAAGAAGAAGATGGATCATAACTCAATGTCAAACATGTACAAGGAAATTCCAAATGAAGCACTTGATACTTTCAAGTTTGGCTCAGTGCATTATCTTCTGTCAGGGCTGCCAACTATCAACTGGATCCTTAGGCACACCTTGTTGCCCAAGTCAGGTGATCACAAGATGATTAGAGGCCATGCGATCAATTTGCTTCATATATTTGATGTGCCACAAAAGTTCAAAGTGATGAGCCTCATGGTAGAGACCATTAAGAGGACAGCAGCTGATCAGAAGAGGAGCTGTGGATATGCCCCACAAATTCAGGAGTTAATCAACTCCAAGGTGGGCACAGGCATATACTTATTGGACAAGGAACACCTACCCATCCGTCCAGATTTTGAAGATAATCAAGTTGTCATGAATGAGAATGAACCATCATCTGCACAAGCACAAGCAAAGAAGGAGAAGCCAAGGAAGGAGAAAGCTGCCAAGATGCCAACTCAAGAGGAGGCATCTGAGTATTTCTTGAAAACCAAACAAGAGCAGCTTGGTTACTTGATTGCATCCACACTGAGGATTGAGCAAGGACTGGCCACCCTCACTCAAAATCAGCAGAGCTTAGAGAGGATCATGGAACAAAAGTTCTATGACTTGGATGTCAAAGTAACAGAGATTCAGTCTGCAGTGGAACAACTTCAGGATGACATGCAGGAGAGGAGAGGCAAGACTACAACTGATGCATTTGCCAGAGTGCCAAGAGCTCAAAGAGCACATGCAGTGCCAGTTGCTGACACCAGAGCCACCACTTCTGCACCAGCTACAGCTTCAGTTCCACCAGCTCCAGCATCTACTTCAGCCTCAACTCCAACCACGTCTACAGAAGGCTTCATCCTTGGAGTGCTCCGGACTCCACCACCACCTGAAGATCAAGCCTGAGCGTCGATCTAGCACTATGCATTTTCTAGGAACTTTTTGGTAACTTGTTGCCAAAGGGGGAGAAAAATGTATAGATCATAGGCTTCGAGAGAGAGAGAGAGTGTTGCTTTTTTCTCTCTTGTTTTATTTGGTGGTTTTTCGAACTTTGTTTGCTTTTGTGTGAGATACTATGTCATTGCTCATGAGACATTGATGATCATGTGTTTGATCATAAGCTACACTTAATGTTTGCTTAATATTATCATCTTATCTATCTTATGTGATCATTCACTATTCTTGGTGATGAGTGCATGTATTTCATTCTTATCATTTTAAGCGCTCCACCAAGATGTATGTGACATGGAAGAGTAACCCATGACTCTAACTCTTTGTGCATTTGCAGTCCAAAGCAAATTTTAAATATGCACAAATTTAGGGGGAGCTCTTACTTGTCACATACTTCTCAAAGCGACGATATATTTCATGCTTATTATCATTTGTCGAAGCTTTGATCTATATGTTGTCATCAATTACCAAAAAGGGGGAGATTGAAAGTGCAACTATCCCTAGGTGGTTTTGGTAATTCATAACAACATATAGCTCATTGAGCTAATGCTATTCCAAGATGACTATTTCAGGAAAGCTCAATGATTGGCATGGCATGGATGTGAAAGTGGAACCCTCAAAATGCTAAGGACAAAGGATTGGCTCAAGCTCAAAAGCTCAAGACTCTTCATTTTATATTTTAGTGATCCAAGATCACATTGAGTCTTTAGGAAAATCCAATACTATCAAGGAGGGATGAGGTGTTGCTTAATGAGCCTCTTGCTTCATGTGCTTAGTGATATGCTCCAAAACCCTCAACTACTTTCCCATATCCACATATGACCTAAACCCTAAGCCAAAACTCGGTCCTATCCGATTCTTCTATCCGGCGCCACGAGTTTCACTTGTCATAACCACTGCCAAACCTAGCAATTCGGTTCTACGATAGGTCTCGGTCTCACCGAGATGGATGCAAACTCTCTGTTCCCTTTGTAACTTTCGGTCTCACCGAAAGAGCGAATCGTCCCACGAGATTGCAATGTCAAACTCTGTTTCCCTTTTGTAACTTTTCGGTCTCACCGAAAGAGCAAATCGGTCCCACCGAGTTGCCTGACCAACTCTCTAGTTAGCTAATTACCAAAATCGGTCTCACCGAGTTTGTGTAATCGTTCTCACCGAGATTAGGTTATGCCCAAACCCTAACAAAATCGGTCCTACCGAGTTGCATGTCAGTCCACCGAAAATCTCTAACGGTCACTAGCTTTACCTTTTCGGTCCGACCGAGTTTGTTGATTCGGTCCCACCGAGATTGGTAAATTGTGTGTAACGGTTGGATTTTGTGTGGAGGCTATATATATACCCCTCCACCTCCTCTTCATTCGTTGAGAGAGCCATCAGAACAAATCTACACTTCCAACTCATATGTTCTGAGAGAGAACCACCTACTCATGTGTTGAGACCAAGATATTCCATTCCTACCATATGAATCTTGATCTCTAGCCTTCCCCAAGTTGCTTTCCACTCAAATCTTCTTTCCACAAAATCCAAATCATATGAGAGAGAGTTGAGTGTTGGGGAGACTATCATTTGAAGCACAAGAGAAAGGAGTTCATCATCAACACACCATTTATTACTTCTTGGAGAGTGTGTCTCCTAGATTGCTAGGTGTCACTTGGGAGCCTCCGACAAGATTGTGGAGTTGAACCAAGGAGTTTGTAAGGGCAAGGAGAATCGCCTACTTCGTGAAGATCTACCGCTAGTGAGGCAAGTCCTTCGTGGGCGATGGCCATGGTGGGATAGACAAGGTTGCTTCTTCATGGACCCTTCGTGGGTGGTTGCTTCTTCGTGGACCCTTCGTGGGTGGAGCCCTCCGTGGACTCGCGCAACCATTACCCTTCGTGGGTGGAGCCCTCCGTGGACTCGCGCAACCGTTACCCTTCATGGGTTGAAGTCTCCATCAACGTGGATGTAGGATAGCACCACCTATCCGAACCACGGGAAAAACATATGTGTCTCCAATTGCGTTTGAATTCGCCAAACCCTTCCCTTTACATTCTTGCAAGTTGCATGCTTTACTTTCCGCTGCCAATATACTCTTTGCATGCTTGCTTGAATTGTGTGATGATTTCTTGACTTGTCCTACAATAGCTAAAATCTGCCAAGAACTAAAATTGGGAAAAGGTTAAGTTTTTATTTGGTCAAGTAGTCTAATCACCCCCCCTCTAGACATACTTTCGATCCTACACACCGAGGAGGCTAGCAGCGCCGACACCGGAGCTCCGCTTGTCGAGGACGCGGGCGACGAGTCGTCGTCGGAGGAGGGCGTGGCGGCGGGCTTGACGCCAGCCAGGGGAAGAGGGTGAGTCCTGCGGCGGTCTGGCTCTGGTGAGCCGGTCCGGCCCGGCAGGGCTGCGCGGCCTCAATTGACCCTGGAGGGGTCTGGGCGCCACACGAGGGCCACGGCAGCCAAGAGGCTGACGAAGGCCACTGAGAAGAAGAAGACAACAGCCCCTTCCTCATTCGGGCGCGCACAAACCCCGCCGCCTCCTTCGCCTCCTCCGGCAGGCGTCGACTCGGATGATGATGTGGATCTCCCTTTTGATCTCGGGCCTCTCAGCCCGGAGAGGAAAAGGAAACTGGTGGAAGAGGAGGAGACGGATGACGAGTAAGTTCTCCGTTCCTTACTGTCATTTCCATTTCCTCGAATTGGTTCGCTTGTCTTGATCCATTTTTGCTTCTGTAGGGAGACAAAGACATTGGCCCAGAGGGTGAAGAGGGCGAGGACCTCGGCGAGCAGCCAGCCCCCGGCTGGGGCTTCAAAGACACCACTGGTGGTGCTGAGCAGCCCGGACAGCAGCCCCCGGCGCAGCCCCCAGCGTAAGTCCGTCAACCTCTTCTTACTCGACATGTGGTAGGTGCTCGATGCTATGATGCTGACCTTGCCGGCTTTGCAGGAGGGGAGCGGCAGCAGGAGGAGCCACAGAGGGCTACTCCTAACACACCACCCCCATTGACTATGCCGCCGCGGGGACGTCCCCAGCAAGGGCATCAGGCACGGAACCCACACCCATGGAGGAAGAGGGGAACTTGGGCGCTGGTGGCTCTGCCACGGCGCCAAATGCTGGCGGAGAGAGGACTTCTGCTTCACAGCCTGGCACTGTTGAGTCGCCTGTCCTTCGTCTCTGTTTTTCCCTTACTCTTTTCTTGGATTCATTGCTCCCGTTGCTGCCCAGTCCCTCCTTCAACAGGTATGGCGGACGTGGATACCGTTGCTGGGAACATTGCTGATGAGGTCGCCAAGGATGCTGCCGAGGACACCGCGGCGGGGGCCGCCAAGGCGACCTGCGAGGCTTCTGCCGAGGGCGCCAGCGGTGGACCTGTCGGTGAGGCCGGCAAGGCCTCCGCCGAGGAAGAGGTGGTGGGTGACCAGCCTCCCTCCTCCTCAACCTCGGGCCCTGGCAGATATCTGAAGGCGGGCGACGATCTCTTCGTCCACCTCCCAGGGGCATCAAGCCGGGCGCCCGCCGAAGGGGAAGTTTTTAACGGCGAGGTGCTTGCCGCCACCGGGCTCGAGGTGGTTGATGAGTCAGGCATTGGTGGCGACGGTTCTCCAGAAGAGCAGCTTTTCCGTGCCATGGGGGCCAATTTCCGGAAGATCCAAGTGCTCTACCGTGCTCGCCTGGACAAGGTCAAGTCCAGGATGGCAACGGTGGACAACGCGGAGGTGGACTTCAAGGCGCGCGTTGCCGAGACGCAGACCTGGTTCCACCAGGCTCGCGAGGAGCAGAGGGCCTTTCAGGAGAAATTGGCCGAACGCGATGTGGAGCTCACCATGAAGATGGCCGACATCGAGAAGGCCCAGGAAAAGGCGGCGAACTTGGCTGCCGCGACCGAGGCCGTCCGGAACCAGCATCAAGCCGCACTGGATTCCCAGGAAGAGGACCTCACCGCGCGTGAGGCGAAGCTTGCCGCAGCGCTCTGTGGCAAGGATGAGGAGCTCGAGGCCCTTGTCACGCGGCAGACTCGCGAGCTGGAGCAGAGGCACAAGGAGGCACTCGATGCCCAGGCTCTAGCCCATGCCGGCAAGGTAAGGGAGTTGGAGGTGGCGCAGGACGAGCTGAAGGAGCAGGCCCTCAAGCTGTCCAACGAGAAGAGCATGCTCAACATCACCTTGGTGGAGGCGCAAGGAGCGGTCATCAGCAGGGCTGGGGAGCTCTCCGAAGTGCAAAACTCTGTCAGAGACCTCAAGCTGAAGCTGGAGGATCTCGAGAAGATGCTATCGGAGAGCAGGGCTCGGGAGGAGACCTTGACCAGGAGCCTGGAGGAGGAGAAGCAGCTGCGGGTGAACGAGGCCGCTTCCCACCAGGATTATGTGGTGGGCGAGAACAGATGGATCAGCCGTCTGGAGGAGGTCGCCGGCAGGGTCACCTCGCAGTTCGCCACCATGGGGATGCCAAACGTGAGGTATGCCCCTGAGCGCAGCGGGTCCGTCAACACCAAGTTGACCCTGTTCTTCGAGGGCGTCCTCGGAGCCTTGGCTTATCTTCACTCCAACAGGACGGCCACGCTGGCCGAGGAGGCCCGGCGACTTTGCCGGAGGGTCGTGACCAAGGTCCTCACCAAGATGGCGTACTAGAATCCCGATCTTGACTTCGCGGCCGCGATGAAGAGCTTGCCGGATGGTGCTGACCTCACGGTGCTCAAGGAGCGCATCAAGCCCATCACTGACTGCATCGATGAAATCAAGAGGGTGGAAGGCCAGCGCCGGGATTAGGCATCCCGTTCTTCTTCGCCGCTGCGGGTTCCTGACCAAGACAAATTTTATCTTTAGTTAGAACCGCAGCTATGATGTGATGTAATATAACTTTGAAGTACTCTTAATTTTCATGCATGTTATTTCCCCGTTCAATTCCTCTCTGTATGCGTGCCCTACCTCGATTGGGAAGGCTTGCCGGCGCGGAAGCCCCTAGCGGCGTTTTGGGGACGGATCCCCATGGCCAGCCGGGTACGCGTGCTGCCGGACGAGCCACCTTTCCGTTCTGAACGCGGCCACTCGAACTGTCGAGCTTGACTCGAGTCAGAATCGGGGGCGTTGCTGATCGCGGAAGGCTACTCTACCATTCTCGACGCAGCCGCATGAGCTGTTGAGCGGACTCGAAACAGGGCAAGGGCGTTGCCGATCGTGGTAGAGCCCCCTGGGGAATAACCTCAAATAAGAAGGGTAGCACAAATAAGGGTTCAGTGCAACTTAGCTTCTGTTTGTAGTCACTCGAGCGCTGATCTTCCGGCCTCCGTCCTTCTCCAAGAGCCACGAAGACGAAGGAGTGCTGAGCTGATTGCTAGAGCCGATTCTCACAACTGCGCCCCCTACCTGGCGCGCCAAAGATGTCGGTGGGAACGACACCTATGGGATCACAAGAATCCCTACTAAGGTTGCGGGGCGCGGGGTCGTGAGAAGAGCGGATCAAACAGATAGCACACAGTTCGTTTATCCAGGTTCGGGCTGTAAAGATGCGTAAAACCCTACTCCTGCTTTGGTGGATTCTATATCTGTGTTCTTGAGCTAGCTATGGGGCGAGAGGAGCTCCAAAAAGGCGAATCCTCCTCTTGGTCGCCTCGGGCCTCCTGTTATAGGAAAGGGGTTGCCACAGTGGTACACAGGAGGTGGAAAGGGAATAGTGATGTGAGGTTATCCCTCGCATTACATGACAAGGCGCATTTAATGCGTCTTGCCTAGGTGTCCTTGCTTTATTGGGGATGGGGGAGAGCCCTGTCTCGTCCGTCGCCGCTCCCTCTTGTGTCGACACGTGCCCTGGCCAGCGGCGCCCGCAGTGCCATGTAGGCACGCAGGTAGCTGATGTGGCGTAGCGGTGGGTCTCCATGAAGATCTGCATGCCTCCATGCAGGTGCCTGCCCAGCTGGTTGGGTCGGCAGCTGCATGCGAATGGCGGTGGAGGTTTGACTGGCGTGGGCCTGATGGTGGCCCTACGGGTGTTCTTGGCAAGGGCCTTGCCGGGGCCCCGGCAAGGGTCTTGCCGTGGCGCCTGCTGTCATCCCCGGCAAGGTTCTTGCCGGGGGCCTTGTGGTCCTCCTTGGCTGGGATCCCGCCAAGGATCATCATCTTCTAAAGGGTGTATCTGATCTTGAATGTCTTCACAAAGATCCACATGGCACCACGGGGATGTCTCCCGAATCCTTGCCCCATGGGGGCAGTGGACTCAAGGGTGACTCACTCCGTAGGTGTGGGGCGAGCTGCCACGGCAAGGGTCTTGCCGGGTTTGCTAAAACCGCCTCCCGGCAAGGATCTTGCCGGGGGGAGTCCGCTTCGTCTCCTTTGCTCTTTGTGGTCTTGGTCTTGGCGTCGTTCTACTTCGCCTGAGCTTCGGCCTTACCTTGGCTCACCTCCCCTGCCTTGCTCAGTGTGGTGGTGCCCGTGGCTCAGACTGCCCGTGCACAGTTATAGGGATACAAAAAGTGTACCCCTCTTTTTGTACACCGACACACGGCTCAAAGCCGTCACAACGCCGACTCTTGCATCGGACCGTTTTATCTCTTGAATCCTTGCAGGCAGAATTGACAATTTGTTCAACACGTCACTTAGCAGGTTGGGTCCTTGGTTTGTTGGAGAAATTGTGGCTAGTGTGCGCTAAGTTCCAGTAATAGCTGTTCACCAGCGTATATACGGCTTTAAGCTTCACCAGTACATCTTGATTCAGAGTACTACTCCTTGGACCTGTATAAATCATGGAAGTAATCAATGGCGGTTTATACAATCATGAAATAGATTCAATTTCAATGTTCATATAGCGACTTACCAAAGATAGCAGAAACCATCAGAGACACCCGGCGTTTTAAACCGGTAAGCTTAGAGGTCACCTTTTCCAGATCAGCTTCAGCCTTTTTGGCGCGCTGTGTTAGAGCAGTTTTCTCTTCGGCCCAGGAATTTCTTTCAGCAAGAAAGACGGTCTTCAGCTTTTCCGTTTCCTCCAGACTAAACTTGAATTTGAAATTGGCTTTCCGGGTCTCAGACTCTTGAATCTCCAGCTGGCTCTTTGCATCAGCCAATTGTGATTGAAGTTCAGCGATGGCTTCCTATACAAACACAGAATTTCAAACACATTTATATCCGGGTTACAGTAATATAAGTCCCAAGCCTTTTGCAAGCAACAACACTTGGCACTTGGGGGCTAATGCATACCGAAGAATACTTCGTACAATGGTTTATATGATTAAGTCCCAAGCACTTTGCAAGCAACAGTACTTAGCACTTGGGGGTAATGCATATTTGTTCATATTTCAGTACCACTTTATGATGACCCGCCAGTGCAACGGACAATCACAGCCGGCTCATGGGGGCTACGTGAGTATAGTTTTGATGTATAAACACTGATAAGTACCGGTTTATTCATGTTGATTAAACCGACCCTTGGGGGCTACAGATGCAACGTTGATCATTCAAATCCGGTTTAAGTGAAAGATGGCTTTTTGAAGGATTTTTTTCTCAAAGATGCTTTATCCTAATTGCTATTCTAAAGTCTACAACATATTCAATTCTACTATACACAGTAGACTTGAGGGTTGACAGGATATGCATATTGTACTTAAGCCAGAATTCATACCTCATATTTTTTATGCATTTGCTTCACCATATCAATTTCAAGATCTCGGCTGGTATGTACTTGGTTGAGGTAGCCAGAGAGTACTTTACTACTTCTCAAGTGAGAATAGTGGGTGAGGGAGTCCTGGATTAGGGGGTGTTCGGATAGCCGGACTATACCTTCACCGGACTCCTGGACTATGAAGATACGAGATTGAAGACTCCATCCCGTGTTCGGAAGGGACTTTCCATGGCGTGGAAGGCAAGCTTGGCGATACGGATATAAAGATCTCCTACCATTGTAACCGACTCTATGTAACCCTAGCCCTATCCGGTGTCTATATAAACTGGAGGGTTTTAGTCCGTAGGACGATGTACACATCAACAATCATACAATAGGCTAGCTTCTAGGGTTTAGCCTCCTCGATCTCGTGGTAGATCTACTCTTGTACACCCGTATCATCAATATTAATCAAGCAGGACATAGGGTTTTACCTCCATCAAGAGGGCCCGAACCTGGGTAAAACTTCATGTCCCTCGCTTCCTGTTACCATCCGGCCTAGACACACAGTTCGGGACCCCCTACCCGAGATCCGCCAGTTTTGACACCGACATTGGTGTTTTCATTGAGAGTTCCTCTGTGTCGTCGCCGTCAGGCTCGATGGCTCCTACGATCATCGATAGTGATGCAGTCCAGGGTGAGACCTTCCTCCCCGGACAGATCTTCGTCTTCGGTGGCTTCGCACTGCGGACAATTCGCTTGGCCGTCTGGAGCAGATCGAAAGCTACGCCCCTGGCCGTCAGGTCAAATTTGGAAGTTTAAACTACACGGCTGACATCCGCGGGGACTTGATCTTCGACGGATTCGAGCCCCTGCCGAGCGCGCCGCACTGTCACGTTGAGCAAGATCTAGCTCTGCCACCGAACAGTGCCCTGGAGGCCGCACCCGCATCGGCCTTGACTCTTAATTTGAAGCCAACCGCGCCGATCGAGGATGGGTGGTTGGACGCCGCCTCAGGGGCTGCGATCCCAACGGCGATTGAGCCGAACACCAGCCCCACACTCTGCGAGACTCATGATTCCAAGAAGTCGGACTCCTCTCCGGACTCCGAACCATTCACGCCTCTGCCAATCAAATCCGATTGGACGCCGATCATGGAGTTTACTGCCGCGGACATCTTTCAGCACTCGCCCTTTGGCGATGTTATAAAATCACTAAAGTCTCTCTCTTTATCAGGAGAGCCTTGGTCGGACTACGGTCAACGAGATTGGGATGCGGACGATGAAGAAATTCAAAGCCCACCCACACCCCACTTTGTAGCCACTGTCAACGATTTAACCGACATGCTCGACTTCGACTCTGAAGACATCGACGGTATGGACGCCGATGAAGGAGACGATGAAGAACCAGCGCCTATTGGGCCCTGGAGCACCACCTCGTCATATGACGTATACATGGTGGACGCACCAAAAGATGACGACGACGAGCGGAAGGACGCACCGAAGGCTTGTTCCCTCGAAAAGCAGTCAAAGCGGCGACGCAAGCGCCGCCCCAAATCCCGCCTCGACAGAAATAGCGATCACGCAGACCCGGCGCTGGAGCAGGGCGAACCGCTATCGGACAACGGCAATCCGGATAATCAAACCGAACGAACAAATCCTATCAAAGATAATGGTCCGGATGACATAACACCGGACAAACACCTAGAGCAACAGACTACCCGTAAAAGGCTTGTTGCCACCGCGAGGAGCCTAAAAAAGCAGAAACAAAGGCTCAAGGCCGCGCAAGACACACTCCAATTCAGATGGAGTAAAATACTCAGCACTGCAGCAAGGTACGACGACAATCACCCTTCCAAAAGGTACCCAAAGCGGAAGCTGCTACCTGAATTCGATGAGGAGGCCTCAAAACTCCCACAACCAAATATCAAAGTAGCCACCTGGTCGGATAGACGACCCCTCTACCAACACAGAGCGGCATACAACGCCGCTCACAATACAATACGCGACCCATGCGAGTGCTCGCACCAAAAAGACGGCGCAACCAGATCCATCTATGGACCACGCAAGCGCGCCCCAGCATACAATGCAACACAACAAACATCCGAACAATGCGGTACACCCAGCTACAGGGGTGCTGCACACCCCCTATGTTTCATCGATGAGGTACTGGACCACGAATTTCCACAGGGATTCAAGCCCGTAAACATAGAGGCATACGACGGAACAACAGACCCTGGGGTCTGGATTGAGGACTACATCCTTCACATCCATATGGCTCGAGGAGATGATCTCCATGCCATCAAGTACCTACCCCTCAAGCTCAAAGGGCCAGCTCGTCACTGGCTCAAAGGCCTCCCCGAAAGCTCCATTGGAAGTTGGGAAGAGCTCGAAGACGCCTTTCGGGAAAATTTTCAAGGGACTTATGTCCGACCTCCGGATGCGGACGATTTGAGTCATATAACTCAACAGCCCGGAGAGTCAGCCCGAAAGCTTTGGAACAGGTTTCTTACTAAAAAGAACAAGATTGTCGACTGTCCAGACACCGAAGCCTTAGCAGCTTTCAAGCATAGCGTCCGTGACGAATGGCTCGCCAGACACCTCAGCCAAAATAAGCCGAGAACAATGGCCGCATTAACAAACCTCATGACCCGCTTTTGTGCGGGGGAGGACAGCTGGCTAGCCAGATGCAGCACCAGCGATCCCAGTACATCTGAAGTTAGAGATGGAAACGGGAAATCACGGCGCAACAGTAATAACAAACGCCAGAATAAAGAAGACAGCATGAAGGGCACAAAAGTAAATGCCGGATTCAAAAGCTCTCGGCCAGGTAAAAAGCCGCCCCCTAAAGGCACCAGGGACGAACTGTCCAGCCTCAATAAAATTCTAGAACAAGTATGTCAGATTCATAGTACCCTTGGTAAACCTGCTAATCATACCCACAGAGAATGTTGGGTCTTCAAGCAGTCCGGCAAGCTCAACACCATACACAAGAGGGAGGATACACCAAGTGAAGACAAGGACGAGCTCCCCAAGCAAGATACGGGGGAACAAAAGCAATTTCCACCAGAAGTCAAAACAGTAAACATGTTACACGTAATCAAGGGAAAAAACAATGCGGCACTCCCAGGAAAGTATACCCAAGTGCCTATCACTACAAAGTCCTGCCACTTGTCATCTCAACCGATCACTTTCGACCATCGTGATTACTCAGCAAGTATCCGACACGCAGGATGGGCTGCCCTGGTATTAGACCCAGTAATTGGCGGATATCACTTCACAAGGGTCTTGATGGACGGCGGCAGTAGCCTAAACCTAATATATCAGGATACAATCCGCGGGATGGGGCTAGACCCAACACAAATTTGCCATAGCAATACTACCTTTAAAGGAGTAACGCCAGGCCCAGGGGCTCGTTGTACGGGCTCCCTTCTACTACAAGTTACATTCGGCTCCCCCGATAACTTCTGCCGCGAGCATTTAACTTTCCACATCGCTCCGTTTCAAAGTGGCTATCAAGCACTACTCGGACGTGAAGCTTTCGCTCGCTTTAATGCAATACCACACTACGCCTCCCTCACACTCAAGATGCCCAGTCCACGTGGCATCATTACAGTGCACGAAAATATCAAGCGATCTCTGCACGCCGAAGAGAGCGAGGCTGCCTTGGCCGCCACACACTAAAAGGCGCCCGGATAAACAAAAGCATCCAATAGGTCGTCAAGACCTCAGATACTACTAATCAAGTCCGGCGCCGCTATTTATACGGAAACAAGTGGTCACACCCCTATTTGTCAATACAAGGGGCTCAACGCGCGCAGACAAGTGGCAATTTCTTATCATCTTGAATTATACATGGTTTCTTTAAAACTATCCTTTTGCATGAAATTTATTTCACTTAACTTCCTCTCTTTTACAGACGATCATCGTGCTACACCCGTCCAGGATACGGCCCGACGGAGACACAGGCGCAGACGTGCAGCAAGGACCCGCTCCAAGGATTCTTTTTAGATTAAGGCCCTGCGTAAACCTTTTTTACTGTCTCTTGTTGATACATATCCACCGTTGAGAAGGATGCTGACGTCTTGGCATGTGGCCACACCAGAACAATGCACGTACCTGGACACACGGGGCTTCTTACAAAGGCCACTATTTAGGCCCGGTTTATACCATAAAGACCGAATACCTTAGGGAGTGTTCGGCGTCGCGAGTTTGGCCTTATATGCATCAGCTCCGAATCATTGTCTTTGGTAAAATGTTGGGTTTGCCCGGCTCCTGTGTTTTGGTGCCTTACGTTCCGCCTTGCCGGCTAAGGTAGCACCAGGAGAACTACTGCGATTGTGCCCTGGTTCATCCGGACAAGCACCTCAGTAGAGAAAGCCGAAAACTGACTGTCATGATATAGCATGAGACTGGTCAACCACTCGATGACCTGTGGGAATGTTAGAATTCCTCCGCCTTAACGAAGAGCCATTTCCCGGCCAGGCATGTATGCACCCCGATATCGCGAGAGTGCGGAGCCACCAGGGGCTATCTAGTAGCCCCACTGTCAAACTCCTATGGCTAAGTGAAAGTGCTAAAGCATTATAGTCCGGTAGCCTCGCTCGCTCCGCTATCACCTCCTTAATAGGACCAAGACGTTGTGTTAAGTGTGAATGCATGTTTTTGCGAGCACCTCCGCATTATATGCGTGAGGGTTGATGCCGACGGCTGCAATCTTTCAGGTTATACACATGTATACATAAACGGCCGCCCAGGAGGCATTATATTACTTTTAGGCAAAAGTATAAAAATATCCTTGTAAAAATTTATAAAAGCATTTCGCTTCCAATGAGATTACATATCACTCAAACATAATATTTTCTGAGCACTGGGTCTCTATCAAACGGGCACCCTCAAGAACTTCTTCAAAGTAGTGCTCGGCAGCCTTTCGACCTATAGCCGAATCCCACGTTGCAACATTGGTAGCATCCATCTCCGCCCAATATGCCTTAACATGGGCAAAGGCCATCCGTGCGCCCTCTATGCACGCCGACCTCTTTATCGCATTAATACGCGGCACCACGTCCAGGAACTGCTGCACCAAGCTGAAATAGCTGTTCGGTTTTGACCTTTCCGGCCATAGCTGATCCATAACAGACCTCATGGAGAATCCGGACAACCTGTTTAGTTCGGCCCATTCGGCTAATTGGCCAGTCAATGAAAGTGGACGCTCGGGAGAATGGAATTGTCTCCAAAATAGATGGTCTACTCCATGGTCTGTCTGACCCTGGAAGTACTTGGCCGCATCGGCAGCACTCGCCGCCAAATCCATATACACATCCTCTAAACTCCACAGCCGATCTAGAGGGGCATACCATGGATCTCCGAATTTCCTCCGCAACATAAAGGATTTCCCAGCTACAATTTCCCCGGCTTCCCGCAGCTCCTCCTTCTTTGCCCTCATAGCAGAGCGGAGATCCTTTTTCGTCGCAGCAGCCTTTTCAAGGTCTGATGCCTTTGCTTGGTTTTCTTTCTCAAGAACCCGACAACGGTCGGCGGCAGCTTTTAATTCTATAGCCATCTTGGTCATCTTGTCTCGGGTCTCGCCATGCGCAGCCTTCTCGGCTTGCAACTCTTCGGCCGCCTTCAAAACAGCCGCATTACCCAACCTCGCTTGTTCCTTGGCTCGGGCAAGTTCTGCACGCAAGGCTTCAACAGTGGCAGCTCCATCTGCAGTCACAACATATTAAAGATTCTGGCATCATACTGCTCTTCTTATTGTGGAGTTTACTAGATAATGACACTTACCCTGTGCCTCGCCAAGCCTTTTGTTAACAAGCTCGATGTCGGCTTCTGCCGCATCCAACTGCCGTTCTAAATGGGCAAACTCGCTAGTCCGGCTAGCCACCAGAGCTTCCATCACCTGCACATAGAGGCAGTGTGGTTATTACCTGGGAATATGATCCTCTGTTTGTCGTCGTTTCCGATGACAACCAGAGTCTCAGGGGCTACTATCTACACAGGGCACACCTAGCATGTGCAGGACTATCATACATTCTTTTACGTACCTCAAAGCCTGTCAGTAGACTCATAAAAGCTTCATGCAATCCGCTTTCGGCGGACGATATTCTCTCCATCACCGTATTCATCAGCACATGGTGTTCATCCGAGATGGCTGCTCGCCCCACCAACTCCCTCAGAACACCCGATTGCACAATAGACGGTGCCGGACTCTTTTGTCTGCTCTCTTCGGGAGCCGGACACTGGGAGCTTCGGGGGTCAATGGGATTATCTTCTGGCCTCACTGGACTCGGAGAGGCCCTCCGCAACGACACTTAAGGGTCGCCCGCTTCTAGAGCGGAGGAGTCCGGAGGAGGCGTTTCGCTCTCCATCATCTCTGGAAGAAGATCCCCCGAAGATGAGCTCATTTGAGAGGGGCTAAGGCCCGAACTACAAAAATATATGCGGTGGTTATCTTCAGAAGAAAAGGATGGCATATCTGTACTATTAAAGTATTTCGGGTCAATTACGACTCGCAGGAGAATTGATCCCCCCGCGGACTTTGTGCGGCAACGACGCCCCCAAGGTAGGACCCTCTATGGGAGACTTCTTCTCCCGTTTGGAAGCTTCGGCTTCTGAATCCCCGGGCGCAGTCCTTTTCCACTTCTGGTCGTCTTCCTTCATGGAGACGCTTGCTCCCTCAGTTAGAGTGGGCAGCATTGGGGGTCCGCGTCCGCCCGCATTATCCTCCACAGTATCTTCCTTCAAGGGCTCCGGGCAAGGTGCGATCTGGAGCATCTTTTCCAATACCGGATTTTCCAAACCCTCAGGGAGGGGGGCCGAACACCGAATCAACTTCGCCTTTGTTAGCCAGTCCTCGTCAAAAATCAAACTCTCAGAAACAACTTCGTAACAAAGGAGAGATAGTATGTTCGGCCGGAAGATGCCTTACCTGTTCGGCGGCACGGTTACTACTCAGGCCCACGTCCTCGGAGATTTCTGGACACTCCACCTGAGAACCGAAGAAGGACTTGTACATCTCCTCGTGCGTCAAGCCGAGAAAATTTTGAATGACACGCGGTCCCGCGGGATTGAACTCCCATAGGCGGAGAGGCCGGCGTTTGCAAGGATGGACTTGACGAACCAGCATAACTTGTATTACCGCAACCAAATTGAAATCTCCATTGAAGAGATCTCGAATGCGGCTTTGCAGTATAGGCACGTCCTTGGCTGGCCCCCAGCTCAGACCTCTGCTAGTCCATGACATCAGTTGTGGTGGAGGGCCCGAGTGGAAAATAGGGGCGGCCGCCCACTTGGCACTTCTAGGAGCTGTGATGTAGAACCACTCCTATAGCCACAATTCAGACACCTCTTGGATGGAACCTTTGGGCCACAGAGCTCCCGTCATCTTGCGTATTGAGGCACCTCCACACGCTGCATGTTGCCCCTCGATCATCTTCGGCTTCACTTCAAAGGTCTTAAGCCAGAGGCCAAAGTGAGGGGTAACCCGGAGGAAGGCCTCGCACACGACAATAAATGTTGTGATATGAAGAAAAGAGTCCGGAGCTAGATCATGGAAGTCTAGCCCGTAATAAAACATCAGACCTCTGACGAAAGGATCCAGAGCAAGACCTAGACCTCGGAGGAAGTGGGAGACGAACACGACGTTCTCATTGGGATCGGGGGCAGGAACGTCCTGTCCTCGGGGAGGCAGCCGATGCAAAATCTCGGCGGTCAGATATCTGGCCTCCCTCAACTTTTTGATGTCTTCTTTCGTGACAGAGGAAGGAACCCATTGGCCTTGAAGGCTAGATCCGGACATGACTGAAGGTTCGGAGCACCTGACCTGAACTTCGGGCGTTTGAGCTTGAGGTGGGGGAAGGATTCGATTGAGAACGGGAGGGAAAAATAAAAGCCTTGTCCCCTTTATAAAGAGGGTGAATATCAAGCGTCCTCTCCGTGTCCGCTTGGACTCGCCTATAATCTAGGAGTCCTAGAAGCGGTTGGGTTACCCACGCCCGTATTGATGAGAATCCCGGGATAAGGGGACACGATCTCTACTTTAACAAGACGTGCCAAGGAAACCGCCTCGCATGACGCGCTGAGGTGGGATAATGAAACAACTAGGATAAAGGCTTGGTCGTGGTGTGACACACTACGGAATATGTCAGCAGATTAGATTTGTGTGTAAATATTATGCTCTCTATGGCAATGTGTGGAAACTTATTTTGCAGAGCCGGACACTATCTTTGTGTTCAAAATCTTCTATGAAGTACTTGGAGGAGGAACTCGCCTTGCAATGCCGAAGACAATCTGCGCGTCGGACTCGTCGTCATTGAAGCCTGGTTCAGGGCTACTGAGGGAGTCCTGGATTAGGGGGTGTTTGGATAGCCGGACTATACCTTCAGCCGGACTCCTGGACTATGAAGATACAAGATTGAAGACTCCGTCCCGTGTCCGGAAGGGAATTTCCTTGGTGTGGAAGGCAAGCTTGGCGATACGGATATAAAGATCTCCTACCATTGTAACCGACTCTATGTAACCCTAACCCTATCCAGTGTCTATATAAACTGGAGGGTTTTAGTCCGTAGGACGACGTACACATCAACAATCATACCATAGGCTAGCTTCTAGGGTTTAGCCTCCTCGATCTCGTGGTAGATCTACTCTTGTACTACCCATATCATCAATATTAATCAAGCAGGACGTAGGGTTTTACCTCCATCGAGAGGGCCCGAACCTAGGTAAAACTTCGTGTCCCTCGCCTCCTGTTACCATCCGGCCTAGACGCACAGTTTGGGACCCCCTACCCGAGATTCGCCGGTTTTGACACCGACAGTGGGCAACGTCAAATCTCACTTTCCGCTTTTCAACGAATTCCTGCTTAGCCGAGTGTTGAGCCAAGACAATTGGATTTCCCGGCTCTGTAAAGCCGATGCCAGTGATTGTAACATCATCAGTATGAGTCTCTGATGGTCTAAGTGGGCTTGACGATTCAGGGTTCAAAGGATTGAGTCTTGTTTGCTCGCTGGAGAGGTCAGGAATTTCTGGTGGATCGTTAAGGACAAGCTCATCGGGTGGTACCATGGAGGTATCGGATGGTGGAATTTATTGTTCCGGCTTAGGAACTTTAGGGTCTTTGGCCGGCTTGATCACCTTGGCCCTCTTGTTAGGTTTGGCCTTTCCACTGCACGGTTCATGAGAGTTCAGTATATGTATAAGAGCATAAGGGGATAGAAAACAAAAGAGATGTTACCCAGGGGCAGTCTTGAAGTCCGGTAGCTGGGTTTGAGATGAATCGACGGAGGAAGAGCGAGAAACCCCCTGATAAGGATGAATTGAAAGAAATAAGTGGCTGACGAATGAGACCTAGCAGGGGATAAAAAGAGTTAAGTTTGGAAATACCTCATTTTGCCATTTTTGTGGAGCTGGAGTATTCGGTAAATTGGATGATAACTCTTCACCGCCGCTGGTCCGAGTTTCTCACTGGCTCTCGTACTGCTGTTGCTTCAAAAGAAAGTGAGGATCCAAATGAGCTAAGGGGTGCGAAAATCTTACTTTCCGGATTACCCGTCGAATTTTCTGTCTTTGCAAAGGCTCTAAGTCGGATGAAATAATAGTTACCTCTTCTTCAGCTACTTGGCCGGCCCCCGTGTCATCCTGAGCATAATCGATGTCAATAAGGTGATTGAAACAGGAGCTAAGGGAGTCATGGGCTACCTCCGACTCAGAGCTGCCATCCAGTTCAAACATGCTGGAGGCGCTTGGTTTCTTCTTATTTTTCTTAGTGATTTTCTTGGTGGCTTTCTTGGCAGCCCTAGCCTTCTTGGCAGCTTCATGGTCGTACTTCTTCTTCCAAAAATTAGAGTTAGCCTGTGAAGAGTCATTAAAGTTGAGTTAATAGAAATTTTAAATGAGGAGGTAAAGGTGAGAAAATTGGAAAGTCACATCTGGTGGAAGGTTAAGTTTGCAGAAAGGGTTTAGACCCACTTTGCTACAATCTTCCAGATCTTCATTCAGAAGGGGCTTGGTCATTTCATTGATTGCCTCATCAGTTAAGCGTATAGAGCTGTGGCGCAATGGATCCTTTGTGCCACTAGTGTAAGTACACATTAAGCCGGGCCCGCGGTTCAAGGGTATAATTCGCTAAGAGACTCAGCACCGAACCAAGTCAATGCCAGTTAAACAGTTTCCTAGCAGCGCTCTGACCTTTGCAGTGATAGGGGCAAGCTTTGCACGTTCGACAGTGGTAAGCTTCTTAGGAAGAAAGTGTTTTGGGTACAGGCGCTCGACACGATAACCCGGTGATGGATTCTCGTCAGCTGGAGAGGTATCTTTGCAATAAAACCATGTCTAGTTCCAGTCCTTGGGATGACTCGGTAAGAAAGCATAGGGGAAGATAGCATCTCTTCTTCGTTGAATTGAGATTATGCCGAGCTCCAAACTAGGTCCGTTTGTGAATTTGTTTTGGCAGTTCAAGTAAAAATATTCTCTGAAAAGTTCAACACTAGGCTCCTCCTGAAGGTATACTTCGCAGAAGACTTGAAAGTTGCAAATACTTGACACGGAGATGGGTCCAATGTCTTGCGGATGGAGTTGAAAGAAATGCAGAACATCTCAGAAAAATTTAGAGCCGGGCGGTGAGAAGCCCCGGTTCATGTGGTCAGTGAATACAATGACCTCACCATCCTTTGGTTAAGGTCTTTCTTCGCCTGGATTGGGGGCACGAGAATGCATAACATTCTTTGCGGGCAAGTACCTGATTTTGACAAAACCTTTGAGAGTATCTTCGGTTACAATGGATTTAACCCAGTTGCATGAAGTGATTGTCTTTGGCGGCATTGTGAAGAGAAAAGCCTAAAGAAATTTTTTGCCATGATAAGTTGATTCATTAAAGCCGGAAATAAAATACTATAGCATGTACTCCGAATGGCGACTTAAGTGGGGCCTAATGATATATGGGTAATTATAAGCCAGTGATGTAAGCCGCCATGACAAGCATTGATATTCAAGATCTGGAAAGAGCAAATTTTACTAAGTGTTGGGACAAACAGGTTTTACAGATTGGAGATATAAGATTGGATCTGCGGCAGTTCAGAGATATGAAATAAAATCTAAACCTAAAGTGGCGGCAGCAGAAAAGTGGGGATGCCCAGATGAGATCTGTTGCAACGAGGATATGTTCTGATATTAAAACACAAGTGCTAAATGATACGTCTCCAACGTATCTATAATTTTTGATTGCTCCATGCTATATTATCTTCTGTTTTGGACATTATTGGGCTTTATTATTCACTTTTATATTATTTTTGGGACTAACCTATTAACCGGAGGCCCAGCCCAGAATTGTTGTTTTTTGCCTATTTCAGAGTTCCGCAGAAAAAGAATATCAAACGGAGTCCAAATGGAATGAAACCTTCGGGAACGTGATTTTTGGAACGAACATGATCCAGGAGACTTGGACCCTACGTCAAGCAACCAACAAGGAAGCCACGAGGTAGGGGGGCGCGCCCTCCACCCTCGTGGCCCCCCTATTGCTCCACCGATGTACTCCTTCCTCCTATATATACCTACGTACCCCCAAACGATCAGATACGGAGCCAAAACCCTAATTCCATCGCCGTAACTTTCTGTATCCATGAGATCCCATCTTGGGGCCTGTTCCGGAGCTCCGCCTGTTGGGGATCGTTGCAGAAATTAAAAAATTTCTACGCATCACCAAGATCAATCTATGGAGAGACTAGCAACGAGAGAGAGGGGAGTGCATCTTCATACCCTTGAAGATCGCGATGCGGAAGCGTTACAAGAATGCGGATGAAGGAGTCGTACTCGTAGCGATTTAGACCACAGTTGATTCCGATCTAAGCACCGAACAACGGTGCCTCCGTGTTCAACACACGTACAGCTCGGGGACGTCTCCTCCTTCTTGATCTAGCAAGGGGAGAGAAGTTGAGGGAGAGCTCCGGCAGCACGACGGCGTGGTGGTGGAGCTTGCAGTTCTCCGGCAGGGCTTCGCCAAGCACTACTACTACTACGGAGGTGTTGGGGAGGGAGAGGGTTGCGCCAGGGGAAGGGGTGCGGCTCCCATGCGCCTCCCCACTATATATAGGGGTGGAGGGGGATGGTTTCTTGCCCTCCATGTCCATTGGGGCATTGGCAAAGGTGGGGGAAAGAAATCCCATCATTTCCCTTCCCCACCGATTGTTATCCCCCCTTTTTTAGGGATCTTGATCTTATCCCTTCGGGATATGATCTTATTCCTTCTAAGGGGGGATCTTTGTGCGCCTTGACCAAGGGTGTGGGGCCTTGCCACCACTACCCACGTTCATGTGGGTCCCCCCATCCAGGTGGGCCCCACTACGGAACCTTCTAGAACCTTCCTGATACAATACCAAAAAATCCTGAACATTTTCCGGTGGCCAAAATAGGACTTCCCATATATAAATCTTTACCTCCGGACCATTCCGGAACTCCTCGTGACGTCCAGGATCTCATTCGGGACTCCGAACAAGATTCGGTAACTGCACACTAATTCCCACAACAACTCTAGCGGCACCGAACCTTAAGTGTGTAGACCCTACGGGTTCGGGAATCATGCAGACATGACCGAGACAGCTCTCTGGCCAATAACCAACAACGGGATCTGGATACCCATGTTGGCTCCCGCATGTTCCACGATGATCTCATCGGATGAACCACGATGCCGGGGATTCAGTCAATCCTGTATACAGTTCCCTTTGTCAATCGGTATGTTACTTGCCCTAGATTCGATCTTCGGTATCCCAATACCTCGTTCAATCTCGTTACCGGCAAGTCACTTTTACTCGTTCCGTAACACATCATCGCGTGATCAACTCTTTGGTCACATTGAGCTCATTATGACGATGTCCTACCGAGTGGGCCCAGAGATACCTCTCCGTCACACGGAGTGACAAATCCCAGTCTCAATTCGTGCCAACCCAACAGACACTTTTGGAGATACCCGTAGTGTGCCTTTATAGCCACCCAGTTACGTTGTGACATTTGGCACACCCAAAGCATTCCTACGGTATCCGGGAGTTGCACAATATCATGGTCTAAGGAAATGATACTTGACATTAGAAAAGCTTTAGCAGACGAACTACACGATCTTGTGCTATGCTTAGGATTGGGTCTTGTCCATCACATCATTCTCCTAATGATGTGATCCCATTATCAACGACATCCAATGTCCATGGTCAGGAAACCGTAACCATCTATTGATCAACGAGCTAGTCAACTAGAGGCTTACTAGGGACATATTGTGGTCTACGTATTCACACATGTATTACGGTCTCCGGTTAATACAATTATAGCATGAACAATAGACAATTATCATGAACAAGGAAATATAATAATAACCATTTTATTATTGCCTCTAGGGCATATTTCCAACAGTCTCCCACTTGCACTAGAGTCAATAATCTAGTTCACATCACTATGTGATTGTAATGAATCCAACACCCATGGGGTTTGATCATATCTCGCTTGTGAGAGAGGTTATTAGTCAACGGGCCTGGACCATTCAGATCCGTGTGTGCTTTACAAATCTCTATGTCATCTCGTAGATGCAGCTACCATGCGCTACTTGGAGCTATTCCAAATAACTGCTCTACTATACGTATCCGGTTTACTACTCAGAGTCATCCGGATTAGTGTCAAAGTTTGCATCGACGTAACCCTTTACGACGAACTCTTTTACCACCTCCATAATCGAGAAAATTCCTTAGTCCACTAGTTACTAACGATAAGTTTGACTGCTGTCATGTGATCCATTCCTGGATCACTCTTGTACCCCTTGATTGACTCATGGCAAGGCACACTTCAGGTGCGGTACACAGCATAGCATATTGTAGAGCCTATGTCTAAAGAATAGGGGACGACCTTCATCCTTTCTCTCTCTTCTGCCGTGGTCAGATCTTGAGTCTCACTCAATGCTCACACCTTATAACACATCCAAGAACTCCTTCTTTGCTGATCTTATTTGAACTCCGTCAAAATCTTGTCACGGTATGTATTCGTTTGAAAGTACTATTAAGCGTTTTTTGATCTATCCTTATAGATCTTGATGCTCAATTGTCAAGTAGCTTAATCCAGGTTTTCCATTGAAAAACACTTTTCAAATAACCCTGTATGCTTTCCAGAAATTCTACATCATTTCTGATCAACAATATGTTAACAACATATACTCATCAAAAATTCTATAGTGCTCCGACTCACTTCTTTGGAAATACAAGTTTCTCATAAACTTTGTATAAACCCAAAATCTTTGATCATATCATCAAATCATATATTCCAATTTCGAGATGCTTACTCCAGTCCTTAGAAGGATTGCTGGAGCTTTGCATACTTGTTAGCATCTTTTAGGATTGACAAAAACCTTCTGGTTGTATCACATACAACCTTTCCTCCAGAAAATTGTCGAGGAAACAATGTTTTGACATCCTATCTGCAAGATTTCATAAATAATGCAGTAACTGCTAATACAATTCCAACAGACTCTTAGCATCGCTACGAGTGAGAAAGTCTCACCGCAGTCAACTCCTTGAACTTGTCAGAAAACATCTTAACGACAAGTCGAGCTTTCTTAATGGTGATACTTACCATCATTGTTCGTCTTCCTTTTAAAATCCATCTGTACCCAATAGCCTTACGACCATCAAGTAGTTCTTCCAAAGTCTATACTTTGTTTTCACACATGGATCCTCCCTAATTTTATGGCCTCGAGCCATTTGTCGGAATCCGGGCCCACCATCATTTCTCCACAGCTCGTAGGCTCATTTTTGTCTAGCAACATAACCTCCAAGACAGGATTACGTACCACTCTAAAATAGTATGCATCCTTGTCGACCTACGAGGTTTGGTAGTGACTTGATCTGAAGTTTCATGATCACTATCATCAGCTTCCACTTCAATCGGTGTAGGCGCTACAGGAAAAACTTCCTGTGCCCTGCTACACATTGGTTGAAGTGACAGTTCAATAACCTCATCAAGTCTCCACCATCCTCCCACCCAATTCTTTCAAGAGAAACTTTTCCTCGAGAAAGGACCCGTTTCTAGAAACAATCACGTTTGCTTCCGGATCCGAAATAGGAGGTATACCCAACTATTTTGGGTGTCCTATGAAGATGCATTTATCGGCTTTGGGTTTGAGCTTATCAGGCTAAACTCTTTTCACATAAGCTTCATAGCCCCAAACTTTTAAGAAATGACAGCTTAGGTTTCTCTAAACCATAGTTCATACGGTGTCATCTCAACGGAATTGTGTGGTGCCCTATTTAAAGTGAGTGCGGTTATCTCTAATTCCTAACCCATAAACGATAGTGGTAATTCGATAAGAGACATCATGGTATGCACCATATCTAATAGGGTGCAGTTGTGATGTTCAGACACACCATCACACTATGGTGGTCCAGGCGGTATTAGTTGTGAAACAATTTCCACAATGTCTTAATTGTGTGCCAAACTCGTAACTCAGATATTCATCTCTATGATCATATCATAGACATTTTATCATCTTGTCACGACGATCTTCAACTTCACTCTGAAATTACTTAAACCTTTCAATAATTCAGACTTGTGTTTCATCAAGCAAATATACTCAGCATCTACTCAAATCATCTGTGAAGTAAGAACATAACGATATCCACTACGTGCCTCAGCACTCATTGGACTGCACACATAAAAATGTATTACTTCCAACAAGTTGCTTTCTTGTTCCATCTTACTGAAAATGAGGCCTTTCAGTCATCTTGCCCATGTGATATGATTTGCATGTCTCAAGTGATTCAAAATCAATTGAGTCCAAACGATCCATCTACATGGAGTTTCTTCATGCATATCTACCAATAGACATGGTTCGCATGTCTCAATCTTTTCAAAAACGAGTGAGTCCAAAGATCCATCAACATGGAGCTTCTTCATGCGTTTTATACCAACATGACTCAAATGGCAGTGCCACAAGTACGTGGTACTATCATTACTATCTTATATCTTTTGGCATGTACATGTGTATCACTACGATCGAGATTCAATAAACCATTCATTTTAGGTGCAAGACCATTGAAGGTATTATTCAAATAAACAGAGTAACCATTATTCTCCTTAAATGAATAACCGTGTGGCGATAAACATAATCCAATCATGTCTATGCTCAACGCAAATGCCAAATAAACATAATCCAATCATGTCTATGCTCAGCGCAAACGCCAAATTACAATTATTTCAGTTTAACACCAATCCCGATGGTAGAGGGAGCGTGCGATGTTTGATCACATCAACCTTGGAAACACTTCCAACACATATCGTCATCTCACCTTTAGCTAGTCTCCGCAGCCTTTTATTTCGAGTTACTAACGCTTAGCAATTGAACCGGTATTTATTACCATGGTGCTGCTAGGAGTACTAGTAAAGTACACAATAATATGACGTATATCCAAAATACTTCTGTCGACCTTGCTAGCCCTCTCATCTACCAAGTATCTAGGGTAGTTCTGCTTCAGTGACTATTCCCCTCATTATAGAAGCACTTAGTCTCGGGTTTGGTTCAACCTTGGGTTTCTTCACTAGAGCAGCAACTGATTTGCCATCTCATGAAGTATCCCTTCTTTCCCTTGTCCTTCTTGAAACTAGTGGTTTGACCATCAAGAATTGATGCTCCTACTTGATTTCTAATTTCGCGGTGTCAAACATCGCGAGTTGCTCAAGGATCATCATGTCTATCCCTGATATGTTATAGTTCATCATGAAGCTCCAATAGCTTGGTGGCAGTGACTATGGAGAACCATCACTATCTCATCTGGAAGATTAACTCCCACTCGATTCAAGCGATTGTAGTACTCAGACAATCTGAGCAAATGCTCAACGATTCAGTTTTTCTCCCTTAGTTTGCAGGCTTAAGAAACTTGTCAGAGGTCTCATACCTCTTGACGTGGGCACTAGTCTGAAATTCCAATTTCAGTCTTTGGAACATCTCATATGTTCTACGACATTTCAAATACGTCTTTGGTGCCACAATTCTAAACCGTTAGTATTACGTACTGAACTATCACGTAGTCATCAAAACGTGTATGTCAGATGTTTCCAAACATCTATAGACAATGCTCGAGGTTCAACGCACTGAGAAGTGCATTAAGGACATAGCCCTTCTGTGCACCAATGAGGACAATCCTCAGTTCACGGACCCAGTCCACATAATTGCTACTGTCAACTCTCAACTAAATTTTCTCTAGGAACATATCTAAAACAGTAGAACCAAAGCGTGAGCTACGACATAATTTGCAAAGACCTTTTGACTATGTTCATGATAATTAAGTTCATCTAATCAAATTATTCAATGAACTCCCACTTAGATAGACATCCCTCTAGTCATCTAAGTGATACATGATCCGAGTCAACTAGGCCATGTCCGATCATCACGTGAGACGGACTAGTCATCATCGGTGAACATCTTCATGTTGATCATATCCACTATACGACTCATGTTTGACCTTTCGGTCTTCCGTGTTCCGAGGCCATGTCTGTACATGCTAGGCTCGTCAAGTTAACCTAAGTGTATTGCGTGTGTAAATCTGGCTTACACCCGTTGTATGCGAACGTTAGAACCTATCACACCCGATCATCACGTGGTGCTTCGGAACAACGAACCTTAGCAATGGTGCACAGTTAGGGGGAATACTTTCTTGAAATTATTGCGAGGGATCATCTTATATGTGCTACCGTCGTTCTAAGCAAATAAGATGTAAACATGACAAACATCACATGCAAATCATAAAGTGACATGATATGGCCAATATCATCTTGCGCCTTTGATCTCCATCTTCGAGGCGCGGCATGAACACCATCGTCACCGGCATGACACCATGATCTCCATCATCGTGTCTTCATGAAGTTGCCTCACCAACTATTACTTCTACTACTATGGCTAACGGTTAGCAATAAAGTAAAGTAATCACATGGCGTTTTCATTGACACGCAGGTCATAAAAAATTAAGACAACTCCTATGGCTCCTGCCGGTTGTCATACTCATCGACATGCTAGTCGTGATTCCTATTACAAGAACATGATCAATCTCATACATCACATATATCATTCATCACATTCTTTTGGCCATATCACATCACATAGCATACCCTGCAAAAACAAGTTAGACGTCATCTAATTGTTGTTGCATGTTTTACGTGGCTGCTATGGGTTTCTAGCAAGAACGTTTCTTACCTACGCAAAACCACAACGGTGATATGCCAATTGCTATTTACCCTTCATAAGGACCCTTTTCATCGAATCCGATCCGACTAAAGTGGGAGAGACAGACACCCGCTAGCCACCTTACGCAGCCAGTGCATGTCAGTCGGTGGAACCTGTCTCACGTAAGCGTACGTGTAATGTCGGTCCGGGCCGCTTCATCCCACGATGCCGCCGAACCAAGATAAGACTAGTAACGGCAAGAAAATTGACAAAATCGACGCCCACAACAACTTGTGTTCTACTCATGCATAGAAACTACGCATAGACCTAGCTCTGATACCACTGTTGGGGATCGTTGCAGAAATTAAAAAATTTCTACGCATCACCAAGATCAATCTATGGAGAGACTAGCAACGAGAGACAGGGGAGTGCATCTTCATACCCTTGAAGATCGTGATGCGGAAGCGTTACAAGAACGCGGATGAAGGAGTCGTACTCGTAGCGATTCAGATCGCGGTTGATTCCGATCTAAGCGCCGAACAACGGCGCCTCCGCGTTCAACACACGTACAGCCCGGGGACGTCTCCTCCTTCTTGATCCAGCAAGGGGAGAGGAGAAGTTGAGGGAGAGCTCCGGTAGCACGACGGCGTGGTGGTGGAGCTTGCAGTTCTCCGGCAGGGCTTCTCCAAGCACTACTACTACTACTACGGAGGTGTTGGGGAGGGAGAGGGTTGCGCCAGGGGAAGGGGTGCGGCTCCCATGCGCCTCCCCACTATATATAGGGGTGTAGGGGGCTGGTTTCTTGCCCTCCAAGTCCATTGGGGCGTTGGCAAAGGTGGGGGAAAGAAATCCCATCATTTCCCTTCCCCACCGACTGTTATCCCCCTTTTTTAGGGATCTTGATCTTATCCCTTCGGGATATGATCTTATTCCTTCTAAGGGGGGATCTTTGTGCGCCTTGACCAGGGGTGTGGGGCCTTGCCCCCACTACCTACGTTCATGTGCGTCCCCCCATGCAGGTGGGCCCCACTCCGAAACCTTCTAGAACCTTCCCGATACAATACCAAAAAATCTTGAACATTTTCCTGTGGCCAAAATAGGACTTCCCATATATAAATCTTTACCTCCGGACCATTCCGGAACTCCTCGTGACGTCCAGGATCTCATCCGGGACTCCGAACAAGATTCGGTAACTGCACACTAATTCCCATAACAACTCTAGCGTCACCAAACCTTAAGTGTGTAGACCCTACGGGTTCGGGAATCATGCAGACATGACTGAGACAGCTCTCTGGCCAATAACCAACAGCGGGATCTGGATACCCATGTTGGCTCCCACATGTTCCACGATGATGTCATCGGATGAACCACGATGTCGGGGATTCAGTCAATCCTGTATACAGTTCCCTTTGTCAATCAGTACGTTACTTGCCCGAGATTCAATCATCGGTATCCTAATACCTCGTTCAATATCATTACCGGCAAGTCACTTTTACTCATTCCGTAACACATCATCCCGTGATCAACTCTTTGTTCACATTGAGATCATTATGATGATAACCTACCGAGTGGGCCCAGAGATACCTCTCCGTCACACGGAGTGACAAATCCCAGTCTTGATTCGTGCCAACCCAACAGACACTTTTGGAGATACCCGTAGTGTGCCTTTATAGCCACCCAGTTACGTTGTGACGTTTGGCACACCCAAAGCATTCCTACGGTATCCGGGAGTTGCACAATCTCATGGTCTAAGGAAATGATACTTGACATTAGAAAAGCTTTAGCATACGAACTACACGATCTTGTGCTATGCTTAGGATTAGGTCTTGTCCATCACATCATTCTCCTAATGATGTGATCCCATTATCAACGACATCCAATGTCCATGGTCAGGAAACCGTAACCATCTATTGATCAACGAGCTAGTCAACTAGAGGCTTACTAGGGACATATTGTGGTCTACGTATACACACATGTATTACGGTCTCCGGTAAATTCAATTATAGCATGAATAATAGACAATTATCGTGAACAAGGAAATATAATAATAACCATTTTATTATTGCCTCTAGGGCATATTTCCAACACCGCCGGAGGGAGCATCGATCACAGAGGGCTTCTACATCAACACCATAGCCTCTCCGATGATGTGTGAGTAGTTTACCTCAGACCTTCGGGTCCATAGTTATTAGCTAGATGGCTTCTTCTCTCTTTTTGGATCTCAATACAATGTTCTCCCCCTCTCTCGTGGAGATATATTCGATGTAATCTTGTTTTTCGGTGTGTTTGTTGAGACCGATGAATTGTGGGATTATGATCAAGTTTATCTATGAACAATATTTGAATCTTTTTTGAATTCCTTTATGTATGATTGGTTATCTTTGCAAGTCTCTTCGAATTATCAGTTTGGTTTGGCCTACTAGATTGATCTTTCTTGCAATGGGAGAAGTGCTTAGCTTTGGGTTCAATCTTGCGGTGTCGTTTCAAAGTGACAGTAAGGGCAGCAAGGCACGTATTGTATTGTTGCCATCGGGGATAACAAGATGGGGTTTTTGTCATATTACATGAATTTATCCCTCTACATCATGTCATCTTGCTTAAAGCGTTACTGTGTTCGTATGAACTTAATACTCTAGATGCATGCTGGATAGCGGTCGATGTGTGGAGTAATAGTAGTAGATGCAGGCAGGAGTCGGTCTACTTGTCTCGGACGTGATGCTTATATACATGATCATACCTAGATATTGTCATAACTATGCTCAATTCTGTCAATTGTTCAACAGTAATTTCTTCACCCACCATAAAATACTTATGCTCTTGAGAGAAGCCACTAGTGAAACCTATGGCCCCCGGGTCTATCTTCCATCATATTAATCTTCCAACACTTAGTTATTTTCATTGTCTTTTATTTTACTTTGCATCTTTATCATAAAAATACCAAAATATTATCCTATCATATCTATCAGATCTCACTCTCCTAAGTGACCGTGTAGTGATTGACAACCCCTTATCACGTTGGTTGCGAGGATTTATTTGTTTTGTGTAGGTGCGAGGGACTCGCGCATAGCCTCCTACTGGATTGATACCTTGGTTCTCAAAAACTAAGGGAAATACTTACGCTACTTTGTTGCATCACCCTTTCCTCTTCAAGGGAAAACCAACGCAGTGCTCAAGAGGTAGCTAGAAGGATTTCTGGCACCGTTGCCGGGGAGGTCTATGCAAAAGTCAACATACCAAGTACCCATCACAAACCCTTATCTCCCGCATTACATTATTTGCCATTTGCCTCTCGTTTTCCTCTCCCCCACTTCACCCTTGCCATTTTATTCGCCCTCTCTCTCTATCCTCCCCCTCTTTCTCTATTTGCCTTTTTTTGCCCGTTCCTCGTTTGCTTGTGTGTTGGATTGCTTGCTTGTCATGATGGCTCAAGATAACACTAAATTGTGTGACTTTACCAATACCAACAACAATGATTTTATTAGCACTCTAATTGCTCCTCTTACCGATGCTAAATCTTGTGAAATTAATGCCGCTTTGTTGAATCTTGTCATGAAAGATCAATTCGCCGGCCTTCCTAGTGAAGATGCCGCTACTCATCTAAATAGCTTCGTTGATTTGTGTGATATGCAAAAGAAGAAAGATGTTGACAATGATATTGTTAAATTTAAGCTATTTCCTTTTTCGCTTAGAGATCATGCTAAAGCTTGGTTTTCGTCTTTGCCTAAAAATAGTATTGATTCTTGGAATAAGTGCAAAGATGCTTTTATCTCTAAGTATTTTCCTCCCGCTAAGATTGTCTCTCTTAGAAAAGATATTATGAATTTTAAGAAACTTGATCATGAACATGTTGCACAAACTTGGGAGCGGATGAAATTAATGATACGTAATTGCCCTACGCATGGTTTGAATTTGTGGATGATTATACAAAAAAATTATGCCGGATTGAATTTTGCTTCTAGAAATCTTTTAGATTCGGCCTAGGAGGCACTTTTATGGAAATCACTTTAGGAGAAGATACTAAACTCCTAGATAATATTATGGTTAATTATTCTCAATGGCACACTGAAAGATCTACTAATAAGAAAGTGCATGCGATAGAAGAAATTAATGTTTTGAGTGGAAAGATGGATGAACTTATGAAATTATTTGCTACTAAGAGTGTTTCTTCTGATCCTAATGATATGCCTTTGTATACTTTGATTGAGAATAATAATGAATCTATGGATGTGAATTTTGTTAGTAGGAATAATTTTGGTAACAACGCATATAGAGGAAACTTTAATCCTAGGCCTTATCCTAGCAATTCCTCTAATAATTATGGTAATTCCTACAACAATTCTTATGGAAATTATAATAAGATGCCCTCTGATTTTGAATCTAATATTAAAGAATTTATTACTTCGCAAAAGAATGTCAATGCTTTGATTGAAGAGAAATTGCTTAAGATTGATGAGTTGGCTAGGAACGTTGATAGAATTTCTCTTGATGTTGATTATTTGAAACTTAGATCTATTCCACCTAAGCATGATATCAATGAGTCTATCAAAGCCATGAGAATTTCCATTGATGAGTGCAAAGAAAGAACCGCTAGGATGCGTGCTAAGAAAGATTGCTTTATAAAAGCGTGTTCTTCTAGTTTCCATGATAATAAAGATGAAGATCTAAAAGTTATTGATGTGTCCCCTATTAAATATTTATTTTGCAATATGAATCTTGATAATGATGGGACTGAATATGATCCACCTTTACCTGGACGGCATTCCAAAAATTCGGAGTCTTTAGATCTTGATGCTAAAATTGTTAAAAGTGGGATTGAAGAAGTCAAAACTTTAAATAGTAATGATCCCACTATTTTGGATTTCAAGGAATTTAATTATGATAGCTGATATTTGATAGATTGTATTTCCTTGTTGCAATCCGTGCTAAATTCTACTCATGCTTATAGTCAAAATAAAGCTTTTACCAAACATATCGTTGATGCTTTGATGCAATCTTATGAAGAAAAATTTGCGTTGGAAGTTTCTATCCCTAGAAAACTTTATGATGAGTCGGAACCTACTATTAAAATTAAAATTAAATATCATGAATCCTATGCTTTATGTGATTTGGGTGCTAGTGTTTCCACTATTCCCAAAACTTTGTGCGATTTGCTAGGTTTCCGTGATTTTGATGATTGCTCTCTAAACTTGCACCTTGCGGATTCCACTATTAAGAAACCTATGGGAAGAATTAATGATGTTCTTATTGTTGCAAACAGGAATTATGTGCCCATAGATTTTATCGTTCTTGATATAGATTGCAATCCTTCATGTCCTATTATTCTTGGTAGACCTTTCCTTAGAACGATTGGTGCAATTATTGATATGAAGGAAGGGACTATTAGATTCCAATTTCCATTAAAGAAAGTCATGGAACAATTCCCTAGGAAGAAAATAAAACTACCATATGAATCTATCATGAGAGCCGCTTATGGATTGCCTACCAAAGATGGCAATACCTAGATCTATTCTTGCTTTTATACCTAGCTAGGGGCGTTAAACGATAGCGCTTGTTGGGAGGCAACCCAATTTTATTTTTATTCCTTGATTTTTGCTCCTGTTTAGTAATAAATAATTTATCTAGCCTCTGTTTTGGTTTTGTTTTTTGTGTTTAATTAGTGTTTGTGCCAAGTAGAACCGTTGGGAAGACTTGGGGAAAGTCTTGTTAATCTTGCTGTAAAAAACAGAAACTTTAGCTCTCACGAGAACTGCTCCCATTTTTATTTGGAAAGTGATATTTAGTTAATTATTTTTGAATATGATTAACAGATAAATTACTCACGTCCATAAATTTATTTTAGAATTTTTGGGGTTCCAGATCTTGCGCTAGCTACAGATTACTATAGACTGTTCTGTTTTTGACAGATTCTGTTTTTCGTGTGTTGTTTGCTTATTTTGATGAATCTATGGCTAGTAAAATAGTTTATAAACCATATAGAAGTTGGAATACAGTAGGTTTAACACCAATATAAATAAATAATGAGTTCATTACAGTATATTGAGGTGGTGTTTTGTTTTCTTTCGCTAACGGAGCTCACGAGATTTTCTACTTTAAGTTTTGTGTTGTGAAGTTTTCAGGTTTTGGGTAAGGATTTGATGGATTATGGAACAAGGAGTGGTAACAGACTAAGCTTGGGTATGCCCATAGCACCCCGAAGATAATCTAAGGACACCAAAAAGCCAAAGCTTGGGGATGCCCCGGAAGGCATCCCCTCTTTCGTTTACTTCCATCGGTAACTTTACTTGGAGCTATATTTTTATTCACAACATGATATGTGTTTTGCTTGGAGCATCTTGTATGATTTGAGTCTTTGCTTTTTAGTTTACCACAGTCATCTTTTCTGTACACACCTTTTGAGAGAGACACACATGATTTGCAAATTATTAGAATACTCTATGTGCTTCACTTATATCTTTTGAGTTATATAGTTTTGCTCTAGTACTTCACTTATATCTTTTAGAGCACGGTGGTGGATTTGTTTTATAGAAACTGTTGATCTCTCATGCTTCGCTTAGATTATTTTGAGAGTCTTAAATAGCATGATAATTTTCTTAAATAATCCTAATATGCTAGGTATACGAGATTAGTAAAAACTTTCTTATGAGTGTGTTGAATACTAAGAGAAGTTTGATGCTTGATGATTGTTTTGAGATATAAAGATGGTGATATTAGAGTCATGCTAGTTGAGTAATTGTGAATTTGAGAGATACTTGTGTTAAAGTTTGTGATTCTCGTAGCATGCACGTATGGTGAACCGTTATGTGATGAAGTCGGAGCGTAATTTATTTATTGATTGTCTTCCTTATCAGTGGAGGTCGGGGACGAGCGATGGTCTTTTCCTACCAATCTATCCCCCTAGGAGCATGCGCGTAATACTTTGCTTTGATAACATGTAGATTTTTGCAATAAGTATATGAGTTCTTTATGACTAATGTTGAGTCCAGGGATTATACACACTTTTCTTCCTTTCACCATTGCTAGCCTCTCTAATACCGCGCACTTTTCACTGGTATCATACACCCACCATATACCTTCCTCCAAACAGCCACCATACCTACCTATCATGGAATTTCCATCGCCATTCTGAGATATATTGCCATGCAACTTACCACCGTTCCGATTATTATGACACGTTCCATCATTGTCATATTGCTTTGCATGATCATGTAGTTGACATCGTATTTGTGGCAAAGCCACCGTTCATAATTCCTTCATACATGTCACTCTTGATTCATTGCATATCCCGGCACACCGCCGAAAGCATTCACATAGAGTCATATTCTGTTCTAAGTATTAAGTTGTAATTGTTGAGTTGTAAGTAAATAAGAGTGTGATGATCATCATTATTATAGCATTGTCCCAAGTGAGGAAAGTATGATGGAGACTATGATTCCCCCACAAGTCGGGATGAGACTCTGGACTAAAAAAAGAGGCCATAAAAAGA
This sequence comes from Triticum urartu, assembly GCF_003073215.2. Classification (NCBI taxonomy): domain Eukaryota; kingdom Viridiplantae; phylum Streptophyta; class Magnoliopsida; order Poales; family Poaceae; genus Triticum; species Triticum urartu. The sequence continues at coordinate 336,279,277 of NC_053026.1, forward strand.
GAAAAGGCCCAAATAAAAAATAACAAAAAAATGAGAGAAAAAGAGAGAAGGGACAATGCTACTATCCTTTTACCACACTTGTGCTTCAAAGTAGCACCATGATCTTGATGATAGAGAGTCTCCTATGATATCACTTTCATATACTAGAGGGAATTTTTCATTATAGAACTTGGCTTGCATATTCCAATGATGGGCTTCCTCAAAATGCCCTAGGTATTCGTGAGCAAGCGAGTTGGATGCACACCCACTTAGTTTCTTTTGTTGAGCTTTCATATACTTATAGCTCTAGTGCATCCGTTGCATGGCAATCCCTACTCACTCACATTGGTATCTATTGATGGGCATCTCCATAGCCCGTTGATACGCCTAGTTGATGTGAGACTATCTTCTCCCTTTTTGTCTTCTCCACAACCACCATTCTATTCCACATATAGTGCTATGTCCATGGCTCACGCTCATGTATTACGTGAAGATTGAAAAAGTTTGAGAATGTCAAAAGTATGAAACAATTGCTTGGCTTGTCATCGGCGTTGTGCATGATTTAAATACTTTGTGTGGTGAAGATAGAGCATACCCAGACTATATGATTTTGTAGGGATAACTTTCTCTGGCCATGTTATTTTGAGAAGACATAATTGCTTAGTTAGTATGCTTGAAGTATTATTATTTTTTATGTCAATATTAAACTTTTGTCTTGAATCTTTCAGATCTGAATATTCATACCACAATTAAGAAGAATTACATTGAAATTATGCCTAGTACCATTCCGCATCAAAAATTCTGTTTCTCTCATTTACCTACTCGAGGACGAGCAGGAATTAAGCTCGGGGATGCTTGCTACGTCTCCGACGTATCTATAATTTTTGATTGCTCCATGCTATATTATATTCTGTTTTGGACATTATTGGGCTTTATTATTCACTTTTATATTATTTTTGGGACTAACCTATTAACCGGAGGCCCAGCCCAGAATTGCTGTTTTTTGCCTATTTCAGAATTTCGCAGAAAAAGAATATCAAACGGAGTCCAAACGGAATGAAACCTTCGGAAACGTGATTTCCAGAACAAACATGATCCAGGAGACTTGGACCCTACGTCAAGCAACCAACAGGGAAGCCACGAGGTAGGGGGCGCGCCCTCCACCCTCGTGGGCCCCCTATTGCTCCACCGACGTACTCCTTCCTCCTATATATACCTACGTACCCCCAAACGATCAGATACGGAGCCAAAATCCTAATTCCACCGCCATAACTTTCTGTATCCACAAGAACCCATCTTGGGGCCTGTTCCGGAGCTCCGCCGGAGGGGGCATCGATCATGGAGGGCTTCTACATCAACACCATAGCCTCTCCGATGATGTATGAGTAGTTTACCTCAGACCTTCGGGTCCATAGTTATTAGCTAGATGGCTTCTTCTTCTCTCTTTTTGGATCTCAATACAATGTTCTCCCCCTCTCTCGTGGAGATATATTCGATGTAATCTTCTTTTGCGGTGTGTTTGTTGAGACCGATGAATTGTGGGATTATGATCAAGTTTATCTATGAACAATATTTGAATCTTTTTTGAATTCCTTTATGTATGATTGGTTATCTTTGCAAGTCTCTTCGAATTATCAGTTTGGTTTGGCCTACTAGATTGATCTTGCTTGCAATGGGAGAAGTTCTTAGCTTTGGGTTCAATCTTGCGGTGTCCTTTCCCAGTGACAGTAGGGGCAGCAAGGCACGTATTGTATTGTTGCCATCGGGGATAACAAGATGGTTTTTTTATCATATTGCATGAATTTATCCCTCTACATCATGTCATCTTGCTTAAAGCGTTACTCTGTTCTTATGAACTTAATACTCTAGATGCATGCTGGATAGCGGTCAATGTGTGGAGTAATAGTAGTTGATGCAGGCAGGAGTCGGTCTACTTGTCTCGGACGTGATGCCTATATACATGATCATACCTAGATAATCTCATAACTATGCTCAATTCTGTCAATTGCTCAACAATAATTTGTTCACCCACCGTAAAATACTTATGCTCTTGAGAGAAGCCACTAGTGAATCCTATGGCCCCCGGGTCTATCTTCCATCATATTAATCTTCCAACACTTAGTTATTTTCATTGCCTTTTATTTTACTTTGCATCATTATCATAAAAATACCAAAAAAATATCCTATCATATCTATCAGATCTCACTCTTGTAAGTGACCGTGTAGGGATTGACAACCCCTTATCACGTTGGTTGCGAGGATTTATTTGTTTTGTGTAGGTGTGAGGGACTCGCGCGTAGCCTCCTACTGGATTGATACCTTGGTTCTCAAAAACTGAGGGAAATACTTACGCTACTTTGCTGCATCACCCTTTCCTCTTCAAGGGAAAACCAACGCAGTGCTCAAGAGGTAGCACTAAACTTTCTACCGCACAAGATTTGTGTCGTTTTCAGATCAAAACTATGCAATCTAAGAAAGAGAAGGATGAATGGTGATGAACGCCGATGAACAGAGAAACCTTAAAGGCAGATCCATTAAGAGGAAAAGTGAAGGCTTACCGATGCTGATGAACAGTGGAGAGGCGTCGCGAGGTTCTGGTTTGTTCAGGGTGATGTAGCGGCCGGACTTGAAGCAGTGGACGAAGGTCGATGGCGGCGGAGCTTGGGCGCGCTAGAACGTTGCGAAGAGAGGAGGAAGACAAGAAGGAAGAAGGGGGAGAATGGATGGGCTGTCGGGGCCTATTTACAAGGAAAGGGTTAGTAGGCAGGAGCGAGAAAACGAGGAGGCCAAAAGATGATTATACAGCCATGTTGATGCCTCGATTTTTGGGTGGTTAATTAAGGATAAAGATCCGTTAAGATATGCTATGTCTCACGTAGAATTAATGACAGATGACGTCATGACGGGTTTCCGTAATTCGAGGGGATGGCGTCGTGGCGGGTTACAATATCTTGTGAAGAACAAATGAAGAAGGATTTTTTCCTAAGTGTTGAAGATTGACATGAACAAGTTCAAATCAACCTGGGGCCTAATGTTGGGGATATAACTATTGGGTTAACCCTCCCAGGAGGGGCCCGGTTAAGCCACGACTGTCTACCAAGACAAAGCCCATGAAGGCGCTAAAGATGGCGGTTCACTATGAAGACTCGTTAAAAGGCCCAAGGCCCAGAGCCGGCTTAAAGCACATAAGTGTAAACTGCCATATATGTATGACTTGTATTGTAAGGCATGTGTATTAGGTCACCGAGCCGGACACGTTATATGAGCCGGCCAGGACTCTATAAAGCCGGTGGGCGTCAACCTGTGTAGAAAAAGGGACGACCCAGTGGCGGTTTAGGGTAAGAGACAAAAAATTGAAAGGTAGGTCAAGCGTATTCGCTCCCTAACAATCGAGACTTAAGAAATAGCACCTCAACTAGAGTAGGCCTTTACCTTCACCGCAAGGGCCGAACCAGTATAAACTCCTGTGTCCTTTGTCCCATTTAACCCCTTTAAGCTAACCTAGTGTGATGGCTCCACAACTAAGTTCTCACACTAGGACATCTACCGTGACAATTCCACGATAATAGCTGAAATAATTAAACACGGCACAGTTAAAGCACCGCACGGCAAATGCTACTACAACAAAGGGTACGGGTTGGCAAGCTAGAAAAGGTAAGATTTGCTGATAGAATGTTGCCTCACATTTCATGGACGGGATCCTTCCAGTTGGAAGAGCACAGACCCATGGTGCGCTCTCTGATGTCACAGATGAGCTGTTTCACCTTAGAAGAACCTGTGTGGGTGAGGGAGTCCTGGATTAGGGGGTCTCCGGACAGCCGGACTATATCCTTTGGCCGGACTGTTGGACTATGAAGATACAAGATTGAAGACTTCGTCTCATGTCCGGATGGGACTTTACCTGGTGTAGAAGGCAAGCTAGGCAATACAGATATGTATATCTCCTCCTTTGTAACCGACCTTGTGTAACCCTAGCCCCTCCGGTGTCTATATAAACCGGAGGGTTTTAGTCCATAGGACAACATACAATCATACCATAGGCTAGCTTCTAGGGTTTAGCCTCTCCGATCTCATGGTAGATCAACTCTTGTAATACTCATATCATCAAGAACAATCGAGCAAGGCATAGGGTAGTACCTCTATCAAGAGGGCCCGAACCTGGGTAAACATCGTGTCCCCTGCCTCCTGTTACCATCTGCCTTAGACGCACAGTTCGGGACCCCCTACCCGAGATCTGCCGGTTTTGACACCGACATTGGTGCTTTCATTGAGAGCTCCACTGTATCGTCACCATAAGGCTCGATGGCTCCTTCGATCATCGCCAGCGATGTGGTCTAGGGTGAGGCTTTCCTCCCCGAGCAGATCTTCATATTCGGCGACTTTGCACTGCGGGCCAATCCGCTTGGCCATCTGGAGCAGATTGAGAGCTACGCCCCTGGCCATCAGGTCAGATTTGGAAACTTGAACTACACGGCCGATATCCGTGGAGACTTAATCTTCGACAGATTCGAGCCCATCCCGGACGCGCCAGACAGTCACGACGAGCAGGACATAACTCTGCCGTCGGACAGTGTTCAGGAGATCACATCCGCAGCTACTCCGACTTTTAATCTGGAGCAAGTCGCGCCATCCGAGAGCGGGGGGATGGACCCCGCCATGGAGGCCGCACTCTCAGCGGTGATAGAGCCAGATATTGACTTCACCCCTTATGAGAGCCGTGTTGCCGAACCACTGGATTCATCTTCGGCCACGAACTCCGAGCCGCTCGTATCTGTGCCCGTCGAGTCCGACTGGGCGCCAATCATGGAGTTCACCTCCACGGATATCTTTCAGCACTCACCTTTTGGAGATGTGCTAAATTCATTAAGGTCTCTCTCCCTGTCAGGAGAACCTTAGCCGAACTATGTCCGGCTAGATTGGGATGCGGACGACGAAGAAATTCACTGCCCACCCACCACCCACTTCATAGCCACTGTCAACGACTTAACCGACATGCTCGACTTCGTCTCCGAAGACTTCGACGGTATGGACGACGAAGCCAGAGACGAACAGGATCCACCGCCCTCGGGGCACTGGACCGCCACCTCATCATATGATATATATATATATGGTGGACACCCCCAAATAAGCCAATGGCGAGGAGAAAGCGGAGGATGACCCCTCCAAGAAGCAACCCAAACGCCAACGTCAGCGGCGCCGCTCTAAGTCCTGCCACAGTAAGAGCAGTGATACCGACACAGGAGATAATAACCCTCCGGATAGCGCCGAAGATAACAACAATCCCCGCTAGCACGACGAAGAGCTGGAGGACAAACAAGCTAGCCCTCCAGAGCAGGCAACAGATGGAGAACCAGAGGTGGATAATTACATGCCTCTCTCCGAAGATGAGGCGAGCCTCGACGATGACGAATTTATCATGCCTGGGGATCCCGTCGAGCAAGAGCACTTCAAGCGCCAGCTTATGGCCATGGCAAATAGCCTAAAGAAGAAACAACAACAGCTTCAAGTTGATCAAGACTTGCTAGCAGACAGACGGACCGAAGTCCTTGTGGCCAAGGAGCATGAACTCGAGCGCCTGTCCAAGAGGTACCCAAAACGCAGGTTGCTACCTCACCTCGAGGAGGAAGCATTCAAACCTCATTCACCAGTGTACAATGCGGTCGACCGGCCACTACTCGGCCGAGCCAGAGAGGCGTTTCAGCCCAAAGTTTAGCCCGCACCCCGTCGCCACTCAGTCAAAGATACTAAGGCCTGGGTCAACAAGGAGGACCTGTGAGACATCTTGGACTGCAAGGCAAAAATCGCAAGGTCAATATACGAGACACGAACACGTGCGCCCACACGGGACGATGATCGTCGTGTCGGATACACCAAGAGTAAATCCGGCCGGGCCAAATACAGCGGACAAGACTCATACGAACTACGTCGGGATATAGCCTAACACAGAGGCGCCGCGCACCCCCTATGCTTCACTGATGAAGTTTTGAATCACGAATTCTCGGAGGGTTTGAAACCCATAAATATCGAATCATACGACGGCACAACAGATCTCGTGGTATGGATTGAGGATTTCCTCCTTCACATCCACATGGCTCGCGGTGACGATCTACATGCCATCAAGTACCTCCCACTAAAACTCAAAGGACCAGCTCGACATTGGCTGAATAGCTTGCCAGCAGATTCTGTCGGCAGTTGGGAGGATTTGGAAGATGCATTTCTTGACAACTCCCAGGGCACTTATGTGCGGCCACCGGATGCTGATGACTTGAGCCACATAACCCAGCAGCCAGGAGAATCTGCCAGACAATTCTGGACACGGTTCCTGACCAAGAAAAATCAAATTGTAGACTGTCCGGATGCAGAAGCCCTAGCGGCATTCAAGCATAACATCCACGACGAGTGGCTCGCCCACCACCTCGGCCAGGAGAAGCCGAAATCTATGGCAGCCCTCACAACACTCATGACCTGCTTTTGCGCGGGTGAGGACAGCTGGCTGGCTCGCAGCAACAACACATCAAGGAATCCGGATACCTCGGATACCAAAGATGTTAATGGTAGGCAGCGTCGTAATAGACCAAAGCGCCGCAATAACGGCGATAACACCGAAGATATGTCAGTCGATGCCGGATTCAAAGGCTCTAGGTCCGGTTAGCGGAAAAAGCCATTCAAAAGAAATACTCCGGCTCCATCCAGTCTGGATTGCATACTGGATTGCTCATGTCAAATCCATGGCACCCCTGACAAGCCAACCAATCACACCAACAGAGAATGCTGGATGTTCAAGCAGGCCGACAAGTTAAATGCTGAAAACAAGGACAAGGGGCTGCATAGCAATGACGAGGAGGAGCCCCGGCCGCCGAACCCAGGGGGACAGAAGGGGTTTCCCCCACAAGTGAAGACAGTGAACATGATATACGCAACCCACATTCCCAAGAGGGAGTGGAAGCGTTCACTAAGGGACGTCTACGCGATGGAGCCCATCGCCCCGAAGGTCAACCCATGGTCTGCTTGTCCGATCACCTTCGATCACAGGGACCACCCCACTAGCATCCATCATGGTGGATCAGCCGCACTGGTACTAGACCCCATCATTGACGGATTTCACCTCACACGAGTCCTTATGGACGGCGGTAGCAGCCTGAACCTGCTTTATCAGGATACAGTGCAGAAAATGGGTATCGATCCCTCAAAGATCAAACCCAGCAAAACCACCTTTAAAGGCGTCATCCCAGGTGTAGAGGCCCATTGCACATGCTCAATAACACTAGAAGTGGTCTTCGGATCACTGGATAACTTCTGAAGCAAAGAGTTAATCTTCGACATCATCCCGTTTCGCAGTGGCTATCACACACTGCTCGGACAGACAGCATTTGCAAAATTCAATGCAGTGCCGCATTACGCATACCTCAAGCTCAAGATGCCAGGACCTCGAGAGGTCATAACAGTAAATGGAAACACAGAACGCTCGCTCCGTATGGAAGAGCACACTGGGGCCCTTGCAGCAGAGGCGCAAAGCAGCCTGTTTAGGCAGACTACTCATTCGGCGTTACAGCCCCCGGACACCTTCAAGCGAGTCCGAAACTATCTTCAACGGGATCGCCTTGCGCGATCAGCGCTCGTCCTAGCAATCCGGCCCCCGTCTCCGTCCCAGTGCGGTGACGAAATTCGTGCCGCGCGTACATAACTATGCGTTGAAAATACCAAGGACATAGGTGGGGGCACAATCAGGACACGCCCCGCATTGTGGCTTAACCACACCAGGGGCTGTATACCTGTGACATTCCTTTTCTCTTTCAGGGCCTAACTCTTCGGAAGCCCTTTCCGGCAGTCCGATTGTCGGACACACTCTGGAAGCGACAACCAAGGCCACAAGAAGCTAAGACGAACACGGGAACCGCCAGGTGGTCTCTAGTACTACTTGATATACCCACATTTTTACTATTTATGCGTAGCTTGCCTTGGGATAGGACATTTAGACTTGTCCTACTTCATGCTTATTGCAATACTTGTACCAGTACGCTTCGACGTATTATTCAAATAAATGCATATTATTAATTTGTCATTGCATTATTTAAGTTTTTTCCTTTCTCTTATATGTCCATTCCCACACGCTCGGGTACGGTCAGTATGCCTGGGGCTCTCGTTTACCCCGTAATACGGCTCAAGAAGTCCAAACACTTTCGATAGTGCGGCACCCCAAACTTATAGCATTATATGCATCAGCTCCGAATCATGTCTTGGGTCAAATGTTGGGTCGCCCGGCTCCCATGCTTTGGTACCTTACGTTCCGCTATATCGGCTAAGGTAGCGGTGGGAGAACTACTGCGATTGTGTCCCGGTTCTTCCGGACGAGCACCTGTATAGAGAAAGCCAAAAACTGACTGTCATGATAAGGCGAGAGACTGGTCGCTATTCGAGAGGTCTCAAGTCCTTAAAGACTTTTTCCACTTCGGGTGAAGAGTCGGCCTTGTCCGGCTTAGGCGTGTATAGTGCCCCAAATTCGGCCTTCCGAATACCAGGTGCTTCAACAAAAATTTAAAATCATAGACTTCTAAGGCTAAGTGAGAGTGTTAAAGCATTATAGTCTGATTGCCTGGTTCCTTGCGCTGAGCACCTCCCTTGAAGGACCCAAAATTGGGGTAAAGAGTGTTCAAATTTACCCCGAACACCCCAGTACTAGTTACATGGGGGCAGAAGCCGACGACTAGCCAACTCTCAGATTTTATAAACGGCCGCACAAAAGGTAATATTTTAAATTAAGAAAGCGTCGCATGGCGCAAAAGAACTCGTTTCATTTTACAGGATCACATGGGCATGTTCATTCAAAAATTACATCCTTGGCACACTCATCTGCCACTAAGCGGGAACCCTTCAGGATGCTCTCATAGTAATTCTCGGGGCGGCGATGCTCCTTGCCCTCCGGCGGCCCCTCCTTCACAAGCTTTACGGCGTCTAGCTTCGCCAGTGCACCTTCGCCCGGGCAAAGGCTTTGCATGCACCTTCGATGCAGACGGATCGCTTGATGACTTCAAGCCGTGGGCAGGCTTCCACCAGCCGCCTCACCAGGCCGAAGTAGCAGCCGGACAGGGGCTCGCCTGGCCACAACCGGACTATAAGGCTCCTCATGGCCTGTTCGGCCGCCTTGTGAAGTTCGACCAACTGCTTCAGCTGGTCACTGAAGGACACCGGGTGTTTGGTCCCAGTATACTGAGACCAGAACAACTTCTTCGGTGAGCTCCCCTCCTCAGCCCGGTAAAACTTTGCGGCATCCAGCACGCCGCGGGGAAGATCTGCAAACGCTCCTGGAGAGCTCCGAACTCGGGTAAGAAAAAGGAAAGTCTCCTTCACATGCTTGCTTTGCATATTGAATGCCTTACCCGCTGCTATCTTCTTTGCCGCATCAATCTCCTGGAGGACCTTGTGGGCTTCGGCCTTGGCGCTCTGGACGCTTTCAAGCACCTGTGCGAGCTCGGACTCCCGCGTCTTGGAGTCAAGCTCCAAGGACTCATGCTTTTTGGCGAGAGCCTCGAGCTCCTGCTGCACCTCGCCCACTCGGGCTTCTTGTTTCTCCCGCTCAATACGTTCTTTGGACACTTTGTCTTCGGCCGCGGACAATGCCTTCCTCAGGGTCTCCACCTCGGTCGTGGCCCCTGACAAATTCATGATGATCCTATGTGACGCCCCCGATTTAATCGTACACTAATCATACACGCAAACGTGTACGATCAAGATCAGGGACTCACGGGAAGATATCACAACACAACTCTACAAATAAAATAAGTCATACAAGCATCATATTACAAGCCAGGGGCCTCGAGAGCTCGAATACAAGAGCTCGATCATAGACGAGTCAGCGGAAGCAACAGTATCTGAGTACAGACATAAGTTAAACACGTTTGCCTTAAGAAGGCTAGCACAAACTGGGATACAGATCGAAAGAGGCGCAGGCCTCCTGCCTGGGATCCTCCTAAACTACTCCTGGTCGCTGTCATCGGGCTGCACGTAGTAGTAGGCACCTCCAGTGTAGTAGGAGTCATCGTCAACGGTGGCGACAACCAGGTAGAAGGGATAGGGGAAAAAGAAGGAGAAAGCAACCGTGAGTACTCATCCAAAGTACTCGCAAGCAAGGAACTACACTACATATGCATGGGTATATGTGTAAAGGGCCATATCGATGGACTGAACTATAGAATGCCAGAATAAGAGGGAGATAACTAATCCTGTCGAAGACTACGCTTCTGGCAGCCTCCGTCTTGCAGCATGTAGAAGAAAGTAGACTGAAGTCCTCCAAGTAACATCGCATAGCATAATCCTAACCGACGATCCTCCCCTCGTCGCCCTGTGAGAGAGCGATCACCGGTTGTATCTGGCACTTGGAAGGGTGTGTTTTATTAAGTATCCGGTTCTAGTTGTCATAAGGTCAAGGTACAACTCCAAGTCGTCCTGTTACCGAAGATCACGGCTATTCAAATAGATTAACTTCCCTGCAGGGGTGCACCACATTCCCCAACACGCTTGATCCCATTTGGCCGGACACACTTTCCTGGGTCATGCCCGGCCGCGAAAGATCAACACGTCGCAGCCACACCTAGGCACAACAGAGAGGTCAGCACGCCGGTCTAAACCTAAGCGCACAGGGGTCTGGGCCCATCGCCCATAGCACACCTGCACGTTGCGAATGCGGCCGGAAGCAGATCTTGCCCCCTTAATACAAGCGCGAGCTTATGATCCAATGTGGCGCGCGCCACTCAGTCGCTGATGTCACGAATGCTTCGGCTGATACCATGACGCCGGGATACCCATAACTACTCCCGCGTAGATGGTTAGTGCGTATAGACTAAATGGCCAGACTCAGATCAAATACCCAGATCTCGTTAAGCGTGTTAAGTATCTGCGAACGACGACCAGGGACAGGCCCACCTCTCTCCTAGGTGGTCTCAACCTGCCCTGTCGCTCCGCCACAAAGTAACAGTCCGGGGCCGTCGGGAACCCAGGCCCACCTCTACCGGGATGGAGCCACCTGCCCCTTCAGCCCCCATCTCCGAACAGTATCATAAGTAATGTAACTGTGTAAAGTATTTAGTATATGCCCGTGATCACCTCCCGAAGTGATCACGGCCCAGTAGTATAGCATGGCAGACGGACAAGAGTGTAGGGCCACTGATGGAACACTAGCATCCTATACTAAGCAGTAGGATAGCAGGTAATGGTAACAACAGTAGTAGCTAGGACAGGCTATGCATCAGGATAGGAATAACGGAAACCAGTAACATGCTACGCTACTCTAATGCAAGTAGTATAGAGAAGAGTAGGCGATATCTGGTGATCAAAGGGGGGGCTTGCCTGGTTGCTCAGACAATAAGGAGGGGTCGTCGGTGACGTAGTCGACCACAGGGCATCAGCATTGTCACGGGGTCTACCGGAAAGAAGTAACGGAGGGGGAACACAATAAACAACAGAGAAATCAAAGTATAACATGGCAATGCGCGGTGCTAGAGGTGACCTGACGTCGTAGTAAGTGATACTGGTGAAGGGGGAAACATCCAGGAAAGTATTCCCGGTGTTTCGCATTTTCCGGCAGGGGAGCCGGAGGGGGAAAGTTGCGAGTTTGATATGTTAGGGGTGCGTGGCGGACGAACGGGTTGCGTATCCGGGTTCGTCTCGTCATTCTGAGCAACTTTCATGTACAAAGTTTTTCCATTCGAGCTACGGTTTATTTTCTATTAATTTTAAAAGATTTTAAATCATTTTAGGATTTATTTAATTATTTTAATTCGAAAATTAGAGGTTAAATGCTATGGATACACATAAGTGTACCCAGAGGTGTACACATGGGGCTGACTGGTGGGGACAGGGGGCTGACTCAACAGCCCAGTCAGCAGTCAAAGTTTGACTGTTGACTGGTCAACCTGACAGATGGGGTCCGTTGACTGGGTCAACTGCACAGTCAGCAGTCAACAGTCCTGTTGACTTAGTCAAACTTAAGTGTGGGTCCCACTGTCATTGACTGTTAACTAACTAACTATGTTAATTAGGTTAACTAGTGTTTAGGTTAAACTAAAAAGAATTAATTAAGTTAATTAATTACTAAATTAATTAATTAATAATTATTTTTATTATATATTTATTTTTAATATATATTTTTTAAAATTCTTTTTTTAATAACGTTCCAGGGGCTGGGCCCCACATGTCAATGGCCCAGAGGCCTAGCGGTTTTGGGCGCTGGTTGCGGGCATAGCCCGAACGGGCGCACGCCCAGGGGCGGACAAAACCGACCGGCGGCGAGCGAGCGCAAGGGCAGCGGTGTCAGGAGCGATGGCGGGCAGGGGGCCTCGGTGGTCGGGACGTGCGGGCATGCGGGTGCGGGCGAAGCCGCAGCCCGCCTGGTAGCAAGGTGAGGCCGGAGCGGGGTCTGCTCGGCGCGGCCGGTGCAGCCAGCCGGCGCGGGCGCGGCCGAGCCGTGGTCAGCGGCAGGAGGCAGGGGGGCCACCGCGGGGGGCGGCGACGCATCGGCGCGTCGGCGGCGCGAGGCGCGCTGCGGCACCGGCAAACAGCGGGACAGCGAGCGGCAGTGGAGGGGACCGCGGCAAAACTGTACGGGACAGAGGGAGAGACGGGGGACGGCGAGGCCCTCACCGGCGATGTAGATACCAGGGGGGCGGCGAGGCTCGAGGTGGCTTTGGGGAGGAGGACGGGGATGATGCGCGGGCGGAGTGGAGGCAGGCCGGCGGGGAGGTCCGACGTCGTGGCCTCCGGCGAGGTCCTCGGGCGGCGGCGTCGAGGCGATCCGGCGACGGCAAGGGATCAGTGGCGTATCCGCACGACGAGGGCGAGGTGGAGGTGGGATGAGGCGGCGGCAAGGAACGCCGGCGGCATCGGCAGGGGCGGGGCGTCGTGCCTGCCCCAGATTGGGCAGAGGGGGGCGAGGAGCGAGTGGGGAATGGGGGTTTCGTCCCCGATCCAATCTGGATCGGGAGGGGGGTGGGAACGACGTGGGGGGGAGTGCGGGTGGTTGGGTTAGGGTTTGACCAGGGGTGGGGGTTATGGGAGTGAGGGGTGTGGCCGGTTGGGCCGGTGGCCGAACGGGCCGGCCTGCTGGGCCGAAGCCCAGTGGGGGGGCCTTTCTCTCTTTTCCTTTTTTCCTTTTGTTTGTTTTCTGTTTTCTTTTATTATTTCTTTCTTTCTTTATTTTAGTTGCATTTTAATTTAGTAAAATATACACTTAGTATTTCAACTTAGTCCATAGTCACAAAAAAATCTAGACCCCAAATAACTTAGTTTGACATTTTATTAATTATAAAAGGTATTTAATTAATCGTTTTGCTACTGTTTTATTTATCTCATAGTATTTAAACATTTTATAAATGTGCGGTTTTCCCATCATAATTATCTATGCAATATTTGGTTCACTCCGAACATTTTAGTTTTAATATTTGAAAACTTTTATCGTTTGCCTGATTTTGAATTTGAATTTGAATCGGTTTCGAACTAACTCGAGATTAGCAACTATAATTGAGGTGACGTGGCATCATTAGCAGAGGAGCACTGTAGCTTAATTACCCGAGCGTCACATCCTATTACTTTACACCGAACTTCTTTTTACCTGTATAAACTGGGGTATATCTTACCTTTGCTCTCTTCGAGCTTCCCCTTGGTAAGGCCGAGCTCGTCCTTGGTCCGCTTCAGGGCCTGCTTCAGCGCAGAGACCTCTGCAGTATGTGCGGCAGCGGCCAGCAGGGAAGCCTGCACATACACATAGACATACTCTAATTAGACTCCCGAGTCATCATTTGATACTCTGTTCGGCTTTTCTTCGCGAACGCCGAACAGAGCATCTGGGGCTACTATCTATGCGGTAATATTTTTATATTTTGAATGCTTACCTCAAAGCCTGTTAGGAGGCTGGCGCAAGCTTCGGTCAGTCCGTTCTTGGCAGACTGAACCTTCTTAACCACCGCACTCATGATAGTGCGGTGTTCTTCATCGATGGAAGCGCTGTGAAACGCTTCCAGCAAGTTGTCCGGTGCCTCTGGTTGGACAGAGGACACCGGCACGGATAGTTGGCCCCCCTTAATGGGGGACTGCCTGCCGGAGTCTGGAACCATTAAAGGTTCCGGCGCAGTGTCCGACTGGGGCCCGAACTCGAAGCCCGTAGGAGCCTCGCTCCCTTGGTACCCAGGGTCCGGGAGGTCGCCGTGAGGCGCCCCCAGGACCGCCTCCCCTTGGTACGATGCCTCTTGAGACACCGCCTCGGCGTTGTTCGTAGGGCGAGGGGTGGAAGCCGTCGGAGGAGAACCGCTGTCCATATCCGACGAGCTCAAAGAGCTGCTCGATGAGGGTACGTCGAGATGAGCTCGGGCCGGACTGCATTATCGGATTCGGCATGAGCAAAGGCAGTACAATAAAACGTAGCATGAAATACTGTGGTGTCCGGACACTTACGACTTCGCCAGGGGCTTGTCCCTAGGTAGCTGATACGTCTCCAATGTATCTATAATTTTTGATTGCTCCATGCTATATTATCTACTGTTTTGGGCAATATTGGGCTTTATTTTCCACTTTTATATTATTTTTGGGCAATATAAGGTGTTTTGAGATATGAGGATGGTAATATTAGAGTCATGCTAGTTGAGTAGTTGTGAATTTGAGAAATACTTGTGTTGAACTTTGTGATTCCTGTAGCATGCATGTATGGTGAACTGTTATGTGATGAAGTCGAAGCATAATTTATTTATTGATTGTCCTCCTTATGAGTGGCGGTCGGGGACGAGCGATGGTCTTTTCCTACCAATCTATCCCCCTAGGAGCATGCGTGTAGTACTTTGTTTCGATAACTAATAGATTTTTGCAATAATTATGTGAGTTCTTTATGACTAATGTTGAGTCCATGGATTATACGCACTCTCACCCTTCCACCATTGCTAGCCTCTCTAGTACCGCGCAACTTTCGCCGGTACCATAAACCCACCATATACCTTCCTCAAAACAGCTACCATACCTAACTATTATGGCATTTCCATAGCCATTCCGAGATATATTGCCATGCAACTTTCCACCATTCCGTTTATTATGACACGCTCCATCATTATCATATTGCTATGCATGATCATGTAGTTGACTTTGTATTTGTGGCACAGCCACCATTCATAATTCTTTCATACATGTCACTCATGAGTCATTGCAATCCCGGTACGCCGTCGGAGGCATTCATATAGAGTCATATCTTATTCTAAGTATCGAGTTGTAATTGTTGAGTTGTAAGTAAATAAAAGTGTGATAATCATCATTATTAGAGCATTGTCCCAGTGAGGAAAGGATGATGGAGACTATGATTCCCCCACAAGTCGGGATGAGACTCTGGACGAAAAATAAATAAAAGAGGCCAAGGCAGCCCAAATAAAAAAAGAGAAAGAAAAGAGGCCATAAAAAGAGAAAAGGCCCAAATAAAAAAATAAAAAAATAAATGAGAGAAAAAGAGAGAAGGGACAATGTTACTATCCTTTCACCACACTTGTGCTTCAAAGTAGCACCATGATCTTCATGATAGAGAGTCTCCTATGTTGTCACTTTCATATACTAGTCGGAATCTTTCATTATAGAACTTGGCTTGTATATTCCAATGATGGGCTTCCTCAAAATGCCCTAGGTCTTCGTGAGCAAGCAAGTTGGATGCACACCCACTAGTTTCTTTTGTTGAGCTTTCATACATTTATAGCTCTAGTGCATCCGTTGCATGGCAATCCCTACTCACTCACATTGATATCTATTGATGGGCATCTCCATAGCCCGTTGATACGCCTAGTTGATGTGAGACTATCTCCTCCTTTTTGTCTTCTCCACAACCACCATTCTATTCCACCTATAGTGCTATGTCCATGGCTCACGCTCATGTATTGTGTGAAGATTCAAAAAGTTTGAGAACATCAAAAGTATGAAACAATTGCTTGGCTTGTCATCGGGGTTGTGCATGATTTAAATATGTTGTGTGGTGAAGATGGAGCATAGCCAGACTATGTGATTTTGTAGGGATAGCTTTCTTTGGCCATGTTATTTTGAGAAGACATCATTGCTTGGTTAGTATGCTTGAAGTATTATTATTTTTATGTCAACATTAAACTTTTGTCTTGAATCTTTCGGATCTGAATATTCATATCACAAGTAAGAAGAATTACATTGAAATTATGCCAACTAGCATTCCACATCAAAAATTATCTTTTTATCATTTACCTACTCGAGGATGAGCAGGAATTAAGCTTGGGGATGCTTGATACGTCTCCAATGTATCTATAATTTTTGATTGCTCCATGCTATATTATCTACTGTTTTGGGCAATATTGGGCTTTATTTTCCACTTTTATATTATTTTTGGGACTAACCTATTAACCGGAGGCCCAGCCCAGATTTGCTGTTTTATGCCTATTTCAGTGTTTCGAAGAAAAGGAATATCAAACGGAGTCGAAACGGAACGAAATCAACTGGAGAAGTTATTTTTGGAAGGAAACCTACCGGATAGACTTGGACCCTACGTCAGAAGATGAAGGAGGAGCTCACGAGGGTAGGGGCGCGCCCCCTGCCTCGTGGCCCTCCTTCGGTCCACCGACGTACTCCTTTCACCCATATATATCCACGTATCCTAAAGCTTCCGGGACGGAGAATAGATCGAGAGTTCCGCCGCCAGAAGCCTCCGTAGCCACCAAAAGCCAATCTAAACCCGTTCCGGCACCCTGCCAGAGGGGGCAATCCCTCTCCGGTGGCCATCTTCATCATCCCGGTGCTCTCCATGACGAGGAGGGAGTAGTTCTCCCTCAGGGCTGAGGGTATGTACAAGTAGCTATGTGTTTGATCTCTCTCTCTCGTGTTCTTGAGATGATACGATCTTGATGTATCGTGAGCTTTGCTATTATAGTTGGATCTTATGTTTCTCCTCCCCCTCTACTCTCTTGTAATGAATTGAGTTTCCCCTTTGAAGTTATCTTATTGGATTGAGTCTTTAAAGATTTGAGAACACTTGATGTATGTCTTGCCGTTGATATCTGTGGTGACAATGGGATATCACGTGATTCACTTGATGTATGTTTTGGTGACCAACTTGCGGGTTCCTCCCATGAACCTATGCATAGGGGTTGGCACACGTTTTTGTCGTGCTTCTCCGGTAGAAACTTTGGGGCACTCTTTGAGGTTCTATGTGTTGGTTGAATAGATGAATCTGATATTGTGTGATGCATATCGTATAATCATACCCACGGATACTTGAGGTGACATTGGAGTATCTAGGTGACATTAGGGTTTTTGTTGATTTGTGTCTTAAGGTGTTATTCTAGTACAAACTCTCGGGCTGTTTGTGACACTTATAGGAATAGCCCAATGGATTGATTGGAAAGAATAACTTTGAGGTGGTTTCGTACCCTACCATAATCTCTTCGTTCATTCTCCGCTATTAGTAACTTTGGAGTGACTCTTTGTTGCATGTTGAGGGAAAGTTATGTGATCCAATTATGTTATTATTATTGAGAGGACTTGCACTAGTGAAAGTATGAACCCTAGGCCTTGTTTCCTAGCATTGCAATACCATTTACGCTCACTTTCATCATTAGTTACCTTGCTGTTTTTATATTTTCAGATTACAAAAACCTATATCTACCATCCATATACCACTTGTATTACCATCTCTTCGCCGAACTAGTGCACCTATACAATTTACCATTGTATTGGGTGTGTTGGGGACACAAGAGACTCTTTGTTATTTGGTTGCAGGGTTGCTTGAGAGAGACCATCCTCATCCTATGCCTCCTACGGATTGATAAACCTTAGGTCATCCACTTGAGGGAAATTTGCTACTGTCCTACAAACCTCTGCACTTGGAGGCCCAACAACGTCTACAAGAAGAAGGTTGTGTAGTAGACATCAGTAGCCACTCGTCGCCGCTATCGGCGGCCGTCTTGGCATAGTGCGGAGGGAGGGTCTTTCCCTTCTTGGACCCTTCGGCCTTCCCGGATGGGTCGGCCTTCCTTTTCTTGTCTCCCCTGGCTGGGGGGGAACCTTTCTCCTCCTCCTCGTTTCTGTGGGAGGAGTGCGCGTCGGACTCATCGGATGATGAGTCCGACAGAACCATCTTGCGCCGGAGACCCTTTCATGTCCCCGCGGCACCTCGTAAGGTGCCGGGGTCAGCATCTTCATTAGAAGAGAGTTTGCCGGATCTTCGGGCAGGGGGGCTGGGCAATCAAGTTGCTCTGATGTCTTTATCTAGTCCTGTTAATGACATAAAAGCTTAGATCCAGCACATAACTAAGCCAGGGCACATAAATACCCCGAGTGATATAAAAGCCTACCAGATGGGCGCGGCACTTTGCGCTGAGTCCGCGGTCCTCGGTGAGGGAGGGAGGCATCTCGGCGCCCTTGAACAGCACCTTCCAGACGTCCTCGTGCATCGTGCCGTAGAGCTCTCGCAGCATCTGGTGCTAGGCCGAGTCGAACTCCCACAAAACAAATGCCCGTTGTTGGCACGGAAGGATCCGGCGGAAGAGCATAACCTGGACCACGTTGACGAGCTTGATTTTCTTGTTCGTCATGTTCTGGATGCAGGTCTAGAGTCCAGTCAGCTCTACCAAAGAACCCTAGGACAGGCCCTTCTTCTTCCAAGAGGTGAGCCGCATGGGGATTCCAGATCGAAATTTGGGGGCCGCCACCCAGTTGGAGTCGCGCGACTCGGTGATGTAGAACCACCCCGATTGCCACCCATTTATGGTATCCACATAGGTGCCCTCGAGCCAGGTGACATTAGGCATCTTGCCCACCATGGCGCCTCCGCATTCTGCTTGCTGGCCACCCACCACCTTTGGTTTGACATTGAAGGTTTTCAGCCATAGGCCGAAGTGGGTCTTGATGTGGAGGAAGGCCTCACACACGACGATAAACTCCAAGATGTTGAGGATGAAGTTGGGGGCCAGATCATGGAAATCCAGCCCGTAGTAGAACATGAGCCCGCGGACAAACGGGTGGAGTGGAAACCCCAGTCCATGGACGAAATGGGTAAGGAAAACTACCCTCTCATGGGGTTCGGGCATTGGACGATCTGTCCCACATTCGGCAGTCGGTGCGCGATATTCGCAGGAAGGTATCCGGCCTCCCGTAACTTTTTGATGTTCTCCTTTGTGACGAAGGAGACCATCCACTTGCCTCCTGCTCCAGACATGCTTGGAGTGGTTTGAGAAGAAGAACGCGAGCTTGGGCTCTAGAGCTCG
Organism: Triticum urartu; assembly: GCF_003073215.2. NCBI lineage: Eukaryota > Viridiplantae > Streptophyta > Magnoliopsida > Poales > Poaceae > Triticum > Triticum urartu. The sequence goes on from NC_053026.1 coordinate 336,298,497, forward strand.
AGTGTGCGAGAATGGGTAAGCGAGAAGGAAGAAGGCGTGGGTGAAAAAAGTAGATCTTTGTCCCTTTATAAGGGCGGAGGAGGTGATGAGTCTCCCCACTTGCCTGGCAAAACCGCTTATTCCCCAGGCGCCGTAATTGATGGCGCGGTTGGGTTACCCACGTCCGTATTGATGAGAATCCCGTGATAAGGGGAACACGATCTCTGCTTTGACAAGACATATCTGGAAAACCGCCTCGCGATATGTGCGGAGCTGGTTGAGAAAAGCGGTTCGAATAATAACCGGGCCATGGAGTGATGTCATACTAACGAAACGTGTCAGCAGATTAGATTTGTGGAAGTACCATTCTCTCTATGGTGGTATGTGGAACTTATTTTGTAGGGTCAGACACTATCCTTGTATTCAAACTCTTCCGTGATGTATTCGGAGGAGGAACCCGCCTTGCAATGCCGAAGACAACACTGCGCGCTGGACTCATCGTCATTGAAGCCTGGTTCAGGGGCTACTAAGGGAGTCCTGGATTAGGGGGTCTCCGGACAGCCGGACTATATCCTTTGGCCGGACTGTTGGACTATGAAGATACAAGATTGAAGACTTCGTCTCATGTCCGGATGGGACTTTACTTGGCATAGAAGGCAAGCTAGGCAATACGGATATGTATATCTCCTCCTTTGTAACCGACCTTGTGTAACCCTAGCCCCTCCGGTGTCTATATAAACCGGAGGGTTTTAGTCCGTAAGACAACATACAATCATACCATAGGCTAGCTTCTAGGGTTTAGCCTCTCCGATCTCGTGGTAGATCAACTCTTGTAATACTCATATCATCAAGAACAATCAAGCATGACGTAGGGTATTACCTCTATCAAGAGGGCCCGAACCTGGGTAAACATCATGTCCCCTGCCTCCTGTTACCATCCGCCTTAGACGCACAGTTCGGGACCCCCTACCCGAGATCCGCCGGTTTTGACACCGACAGTGGGATCTGACTTGGCAATTGAGAATCCGAAGCCGCCGCCGTAGAACGTGTCCTTCCGAAATGATAAAATGGGCTCGATGGCGTATAAAGCTCGCAAATCCTTGACCGCTTGGCGGAGGAGTTCAGTGGCAGGACCGTCGAAGAGATTGACGATAGTTGAACCAGAGGGGTTGAGGATGGACCACTTAACCTGTGACATGGCCCACGTGAAGCTGTCAGTGTGGACGAGCTTGATGTCGTAGCTAGTTTTCCTGAGGTACAGTAATATGCTAGCCCGCTGACATGAAGCCTTCGACATGGCAACGTAGTCAACATCTTCGCCGACTTCTACGGTGACATGTTGCTCCGGGATCGACAAGTCGGGGCAAACGGCGGCCACCTCGCCAACGTTCGCCGGAGAGGCCATGATAATCCTCTTCTTGGCCGAATGCTCATCGGGCTCCCCAGGATACGTGGTCGAGCTTAGGCTATGACATTCTAGAGTAGGGGATGTGGATCTGGCGGGGACGGACACCGCAGGCCTCATCTTAAAACGCAGGGGTAGTGGGGCGATGGTATGGGAATTGCTGGGTAACCTGAACTTTATTATCTAAGCTAGGAGGAACGGGCAGACCCGTAGGGGTTGGCGGCGCCGGCGGCGGCCGCCGCGAGCTAGGGTTCGGGGGGGGGGGGGGGGGGGGGGGGACTGTGGAGGGGGGTTGGTGTTTGAGGATACGCCACGGCTACTGAACAATTTAGTAATGGTGGGTGGAGATGGTGGTGGATGAGGGAGGGCGACGGTTCAAATGCCTCAGCTACTGCAATTTTACTATAATTAAGGTCGGTGCTGGAGGAGTGTGGGCGACGGTTGAAGTATGACGGCTACTAAAATTTGGGTAAAGGAATTGATGCGGGGCGGGAGTGCCCAAGATCGCGCACGGTCCAATAACAATAAGCGTGTATGATAATAAGGAAAAGTGGCGCGGATCCATCGATTTTTTGCAACGCTCAAGGCTCGTTGTTTGTTTTTTATATTTCTAGCTAGCTGGTCTATTGCACATGCTTCGTCCTAATTTCCAAATAAACTTACCCGCCTTTAGCTTGCACATGTGGTGGTTTTACAGCACACTTGCATCGCACACGGTTAAGCCAGTACCTCCACCCTGTGCTCGCCCTTGCGCGGTCGTGGTGATTTTAGCATACTTGAATCACACACGGTTGAGCCAGTACCTCCACCTTAATTTGCTCGCGCTTGCGCGGTCGTGGTGATTTCAGTGGACTTGCATCGCACACCGTTGAGCCAGTACCTCCACCTTAATTTGGTTGCGCTTGGGCAGGCGTGGTGATTCACATCGCACTTGTATCGCACATGGTTAAGATATTATACCCCGTGTCCGTTGAGGGTCATCAGAGTCTTTGCAGCAAAAAATAATGTTAGAGAGGGTCAAAAGATAGCCACACCAGCATGTGGCTGAAATATATATGAGTGAAAAGGGTGGTCTGTGATGTTCAAAATTCCAATGCATAACTTTGACCCCGCGGGCCCATGGTTGGGCGCGTCGTTGAAGATCGATGAGATGGGCCAGAAGTCAAGAACCGCCTGGAATTGGCCAAATATATGTACGAATATTGGGGATGTTTAAAACTTTAAATACACAATGCATAACTTTGGTGGCACCTGCCTCGCAAACCCGAAAGCACCCTAACAACCACCTAGCTAGGATATATATAATGACATAATGTCGTACATAGCTAGGATGCTTGGCGCACCACCTCCCACTTCGAGTCAGCGGGGCGGATGCACATAATGATCGATACTTTGGTCATACATGCATGCATGTCGCCATGACCTACCATAAGACGGACTAATGAATCTATCGTTTGGTCAAATGATAGTTGTTGTTGTCGATAAACCGCTTGGGCCAATAGATTGAACCATCATAAAAATCGCACGAGAGGGAGCACAAAACCAGCACCTCTTGCATGCGGCCCAAAATGACGTACGTTGGGAAGGGGTGGTGTGTGTTTTCAATATAGAATAATGTACAATTTATATGTGGTGCCTACTTCTCGTTACAGACAACAACCATGAAGGCAAGGTAGTTAAGGACGAGATACGCAGGGTTTGATGTAGGTCGAACCCAGCAATCCGAGCATCTGGGAGGGAATCCTGACAACGCATGATCTCGAGCTTTGGTTGACTGACACGGTGACCGGCCCTAACACGAACTAGGAGGAATCCATTCAGGGCCAACACATACCCCTCATTATCGGTCAAAGGGATGATATATATACACTCGGGGAGCCCACAGATATCTGTGTCGTCACAAAAAACCGCACAAGGGAGACGTGGTCGATCAGAAGACCCCGTATGCACTGCATGCGGCCCGAAAATATGTATGGGTACGATGGTGTATGATGTGTTTAAATCCCAAATGCACAACTTTGATGGGCCACAAACTACATAACAAACCTAACACCGTACCCAACTCCAAGCCTGGTTCAATACATACGATGTCAGTTTCCGAACTTCGAGGCGGCAGCGGGGGGGGGTCTTCCCACGCATGCGCTCAAACTTTATTTTGTCTAGCATGGGACACGCACACACAGATATATATATACACATCTATACACCTATATAGTGTGCGGATAACTTTGAAAGTTGCTCGTTGGATGAAGCCAATCCGACGGTACAGAGATGGCAAATCCGAGCACTACTGGCCGTTGGATATCATCTACATTCCACCAGATTCTGCCACATGAACAATCTAGAAGACTCCATGGTTGAACTTAAGCATAATTCACAAACCTCAAAACACAAACATTTCTCCTTTGTTCTCTAGAATCTTCCATATCTTAGTTGCCCAAACTTTTTTTTCTAAATGAATTGTCACCTTTTGTTTTTACCTTTACAATGCAAAATTCCATGAATCTTAAAACAATTTTTTTATAAAACTAATTGATTTTGGATGAGATGAACTATAAGAATTAAACGAACATCTACATCATGCATATCTGGGAGAAGAGGCGGGAAACTGATGAGAGGAGTGGCGAGAAATGGTAGCCTATTTTGAATGAAAACCTAGTAGAGAAGGAAGTGTGAGCTACACGACGCATGCGCACAATGCTTACCCATGCACTGCACGTGCTGTCGAAAGGGCCCAGGGTTGCCGTTCAATCTGGGAGCATCCAATGATGCACATGTATGATCCGTGGGGTTTGGGTTATGGCCAGTCAGAACGCACGACTCAGATCGTGCGCAGTGATACGTCTCCAACATATCTATAATTTTTGATTGTTCCATGCTATTATATTATCAACCTTGGATGTTTTATATGCATTTATATGCTATTTTATATGATTTTTGGGACTAACCTATTAACCCAGAGCCCAGTGTCAGTTTCTGTTTTTACCTTGTTTTAGAATATCGCGGAAAACGAAAACCAAACGGAGTCCAATTGACCTGAAACTTCACGGAACTTATTGTTGGATCAGAAGAAGCCTAGAAGACTTGGAGTGCACGTCAGGGGATCAACGAGGAAGTCACGAGGCAGGGGGCGCGCCCACCCCCCTGGGCGCGCCCTCCACCCTCGTGGGCCCCTCGTGGCCCCCTGACGTACTTCTTCCGCCTATATATCTCCATATACCCTAAAAACATCCGAGAGCACAATAGATCGGGAGTTCCGCCGCCAGAAGCCTCCGTAGCCACCGAAAACAAATCTAGACCCGTTCCGGCACCTTGCCGGAGGGGGTAATCCCTCTCCGGTGGCCATGTTCATCATCCCGGTGCTCTCCATGACGAGGAGGGAGTAGTTCTCCCTCGGGGCTGAGGGTATGTACCATTAGCTATGTGTTTGATCTCTCTCTCTCTCGTGTTCTTGAGGTGATACAATCTTGATGTATCGTGAGCTTTGCTATTATATTTGGATCCTATGATGTTTTCTACCACCTCTACTCTCTTGTAATGGATTGAGTTTCCCCTTTGAAGTTATCTTATCAGATTGAGTCTTTAAATATTTGAGAACACTTGATGTATGTCTTGTCGTGCGTATCTATGGTGACAATGGGATATCACGTGATTCACTTGATGTATGTTTTGGTGATCAACTTGCGGGTTCCGCCCATGAACCTATGCATAGGGGTTGGCACACGTTTTCGTCGTGATTCTCCAGTAGGAACTTTGGGGCACTCTTTGAGGTTCTATGTGTTGGTTGAATAAATGAATCTGAGATTGTGTGATGCATATCGTATAATCATACCCACGGATACTTGAGGTGACATTGGAGTATCTAGGTGACATTAGGGTTTTGGTTGATTTGTGTCTTAAGGAGTTATTCTAGTACAAACTCTAGGGCTGTTTGTGACACTTATAGGAATAGCCCAACGGATTGATTGGAAAGAATAACTTTGAGGTGGTTTCGTACCCTACCATAATCTCTTTGTTTGTTCTCCGCTATTAGTGACTTTGGAGTAACTCTTTGTTGCATGTTGAGGGATAGTTATGTGATCCAATTATGTTATTATTGTTGAGGGAACTTGCACTAGCGAAAGTATGAACCCTAGGCCTTGTTTCAACGCATTGCAATGCCGTTTACGCTCACTTTTATCATTAGTTACCTTGCTGTTTTTATATTTTCAGATTACAAAAACTATTATCTACTATCCATATACCACTTGTATCACCATCTCTTCGGCGAACTAGTGCACCTATACAATTTACCATTGTATTGGGTGTGTTGGGGACACAAGAGACTCTTTGTTATTTGGTTGCAGGGTTGCTTGAGAGAGACCATCTTCATCGTACGCCTCCTACGGACTGATAAACCTTAGGTCATCCACTTGAGGGAAATTTGCTACTGTCCTACAAACCTCTGCACTTGGAGGCCCAACAACGTCTACAAGAAGAAGGTTGTGTAGTAGACATCACGCAGTAGGGGGGAATATCATACAGAAACCAAAATTCGGTGGAAACATGTGAAAACCATGAGAAAAAGATGTTTTGAAGTTTCAAAAAAAATTGAAAAAATGCGGCTTGTTAAGAGGATGATGTTTTATTGCCACACAAAATTTCAAGTTGAAACACATTTCGAGATGTGAGCTAGGAAAAAGACAAAATCAGCATTGAATAGTGTTGAATAGTAATGTCACTATTCAGGGCTAAATTTGTCTTTTTCATAGCTCACATCTCATGATGTTTTTCAACTTGAAATTTTGTGTCGCGATAAACATCACCTTCTTAACATCCCACATTTTTTTCAGATTTTTATGAAACTTTAAAATATGGTTTCCACGAAGTTTTCATTGAATATCGGCTTTCGTGAGTTAACCGTGTGCTATTTAAAAACATTTCGTGAGAAGAATCTCAGTTTTTTAATCCCCGTAAATCCAAAACTAAGCCGAAAATCGTGAAACCTGCCGTGGTGTCATCACATGGCACTTATATGTCGAGGATTTTTTTCGTCCATTGTGGAGCAAGTTTTATCACAAGCCTCTCACAAACCGGAGCTTCTCCCAAAGAAGCCTCGTGGTTCCGATAGGGAAACGTGTCCCCCTTGTGGGCGAAACATAATCATTGCCTATTTTCGCCTTGTATTTTCTTCTATAGGCAACATGGAACGACAGGATATCCGTGCTGAAATTTAAACTTATTCAGGGTTCGTTTGGCCTTTTTATACACTAATTGAGTTTCCTAGGCATTTAATGTCCATAATTCAAATCTACACTACAAATACATGCTCCAGTTCACCAAAATAGCTAGAAAAATTATACATGTGTCCTTGGGTGCATGTTTAGGTCCCATGCCAGGAATGGGAACGGCATACAACCGTACCGGTGTCATGGCTCGTCCTCAAACATTTTGAATCTTGGTTTTTAAGTCCCCATAAATCCTAAACTCACCAGAAAGTCATCAAAGGTGGCATGTGATACGTCTCCAACGTATCTATAATTTTTTATTGTTCCATGCTATTATATTATCAACCTTGGATGTTTTATATGCATTTATATGCTATTTTATATGATTTTTGGGACAAACCTATTAACCTAGAGCCCAGTGCCGGTTTCTGTTTTTTCCTTGTTTTAGAGTACCGCAGAAAAGGAAAATCAAACGGAGTCCAATTGACGTGAAACTTCATGGAACTTATTTTTGGAACGGAAGCAATCCAGAAGACTTGGAGTCCACGTCAGGGGATCAACGAGGAAGCCACGAGGCAGGGGGCACACCCACCCCCTGGGCGCGCCCTCCACCCTCGTGGCTCCCCAGATGTATTTATTCCGCCTATATACATCCATATACCCTAAAACAATCGGGGAGCACAATAGATCAGCAGTTCGCCGCCAGAAGCCTCTGTAGCGACCGAAAGCCAATCTAGACCCGTTTCGGCACCCTATCGGAGGGGGAATCCCTCTCCGGTGGCCATCTTCATCATCCCGGTGCTCTCCATGACGAAGAGGGAGTAGTTCTCCCTCGGGGCTGAGGGTATGTACCAGTAGCTATGTGTTTGATCTCTCTCTCTCTCTCTCTCTCTCATGTTCTTGAGGTGGTATGATCTTGATGTATCGCGAGCTTTGCTATCATAGTTGGATCTTATGATGTTTCTCCCCCTCTACTCTCTTTTAATGGATTGGGTTTTCCCTTTGAAGTTATCTTATCGGATTGAGTCTTTAAGGATTTGAGAACACTTGATGTATGTCTTGCCATGCGTATCTTTGGTGATAATGCGATATCACGTGATTCACTTGATGTATGTTTTGGTGACCAACTTGCCGGTTTTTCCCATGAACCTATGCATAGGGGTTGCATATGTTTTCGTCGTGATTCTCCGGTAGAAACTTTAGGGCACTCTTTGAGGTTCTATGTGTTGGCTGAATAGATGAATCTGAGATTGTGTGATGCATATCATATAATCATACCCATGGATACTTGAGGTGACATTGGAGTATCTAGGTGATATTAGGGTTTTGGTTGATTTGTGTCTTAAGGTGTTATTCCAGTACGAACTCTAGGGCTGTTTGTGACACTTATAGGAATAGCCCAACGGATTGATTGGAAAGAATAACTTTGAGGTGGTTTTGTACCCTACCATAATCTCTTCGTTTGTTCTCCGCTATTAGTGACTTTGGAGTGACTCTTTGTTGCATGTTGAGGGATAGTTATGTGATCCAATTATGTTATTATTGTTGAGAGGACTTGCACTAGTGAAAGTATGAACCCTAGGCCTTGTTTCCTAGCATTGCAATACCATTTACGCTCACTTTCATCATTAGTTACCTTGCTGTTTTTATATTTTCAGATTACAAAAACCTATATCTACCATCCATATACCACTTGTATTACCATCTCTTCGCCGAACTAGTGCACCTATACAATTTACCATTGTATTGGGTGTGTTGGGGACACAAGAGACTCTTTGTTATTTGGTTGCAGGGTTGCTTGAGAGAGACCATCCTCATCCTATGCCTCCTACGGATTGATAAACCTTAGGTCATCCACTTGAGGGAAATTTGCTACTGTCCTACAAACCTCTACACTTGGAGGCCCAACAACGTCTACAAGAAGAAGGTTGTGTAGTAGACATCAAGCTCTTTTCTGGCGCCGTTGCCGGGGAGGTGAGTGCTTGAAGGTATATCTTTAGATATTGCAATCGAGTCTTTTAGTTTCTTGTTTTATTACTAGTTTAGTTTATAAAAGAAAACTACAAAAAATATGGAATTGAGTTTGCCTCATACGCTTCATCTTTTTAATATCTTTCATGAGTATGATGGGAAGGAAAATTGGGCCAAAGTGTTAGAAGAAGAATGCATTAAAATGTTTGGCACTAAATCTTTGAATGATGAGCATGATTGCAATGTTGTTAGTATGAACTCCTTGAATATCCATGGTACTAGTGATGATTGCACTAGTTACGATGAAAATGTCTCCTATAAACATGTCAATTTTTGTGGTGTGCATTAGGTTTATATGTACACACCAAATAGGGAAGATAGATATTGCAAGAGGCATAAGCACTTAGAAACTAAATTGTTGCAAGAAAGGCTATATGTTTGTGCTGAAGATTTAAATTTTCTTGGCCGTACTTGTGGACTTTGCAATGAACAGGGTCATTTAGCTATTCGATGCAAATTGTTTCATGATCTAATCGTGTCCAAAAATTGTGATGACTTGATTTCCCTTGCACATTATAATGAACTTAGTTTGCTTATGGGCTATGAAGAAATGAAACGTATAACGAAGCATCTTCCAGAATTTTCCCGTTATAAACTTCTTGGCTTTGATCTAGAGGAAATTTATATGTATTGTGCGGTGAACTGCATTGAAAGTCCTTATATTGCCAATTACATAAAGAAAATAAAGCAAATAGAAGATGAAGAGAATACTAATGAAAGGGAAGAGACTTCCCAATATCCCCCTATTATTTCTTATGATGAATCAGGTAACAAGGAGGAGCCTCCTATTCAACTAATCTCATTAATAAGGAGCTCCAAAAAGAGGATTGAACCCACACATGATGTGGTGAAGAAGAAGAAAAGAAAAGGGAAGAGAGGTAAAAAGATATCTCCCCCAAATAATGCTGCTCCTATTACTATTGTGCCTCATGAAAATATAATTGTGGAAGATAATGATACTTCTTATGATCTTGAAAATCTTTTTGGCACTTGCTTGGAAGAATATGATAATTGCTATACTACTGGTGCTACCATACTATTAATGATGAGAGTGATTATGCTTATGATATGAAAAGGCCCAAGCTTGGGGATGCTATGTTTGATGAAGATGATGTTTTTGAGAATATATTTGCTGCAATTAATGTTTGTCCCAAGCTTGGGGATGCTACGTTTAATGAAGATGATATTTTTAGTCTTCCAAGTTTTGATATGCAAATTTATAATGATAATAGCATGCCTCCTACTTATGATGATTATTGTGATGATACTTATGCTATAAAAAGTAGTGATTATATTTATAAAACTTGTCATGATTATGGTTACCCCTTTTTTGAACATTACTCTTTTAATGTGGAAACAATTTATAGTATTCGAGTCTCTTATGATACTCCCACTATTCTGAATGAGAAGAATTTCACTTATGTGGAGAGTAATAAAAATTCTATGTTTGTAGATCATGAAAAGAATGCTTTAAGTGCTGGTTATATTGTTGAATTCATTCATGATGCTACTAAAAATTATTATGAGGGAGGAATATATGCTTGTAGGAATTGCAATAATATCAAGTTTCCTCTCTATAGGCTTAAAGTTTTAAAGTTATGCTCGTTTTACATTCCTATGCAAGTTGATTCTTGTAAGTGCATCTAGTGCCACCCCTAGTTGGTTTTGGAGTATTGACGACAAACCTAGTTGAGGGACTAATGTGTTTGTGAGAATTGCAGGATAACACAGGTAGAAGTCCCTCATTGATTCGGTTTTCCCACCAGAGATGACCCCTAAAAATGTATGAAGACATTGAAGTTAAAGGTGGTATGTGAAGACATTCACATTGAAGACTATGATAAGAGAAGACATCGTGTGAAGACTATGGAGCGCGAAGACTTAGCAGGTTCGTCGTTCTGTGTTTTTCTTTGTTGAGTCATAGGAACCACCGCACTGTTAAGTGGGGTCCAAGTGAACCAGTCACAATGACTGAAGTGATGCTTAACCACAATCCTATGTCTTTGAGTGAAGACTATAAGAGCAAAACTTGTCCAGAGTTGGATAAGTCAGCTTTGCTTGTAGCCCAAGTAAAGTTGTCGTGTGTGATTGAAATCTGACAGTTGGAACACGTGTCAGTTCCTTACTGATCGAGGGTCATTTCGGACAAATCAGGTCGGGTTGCCTAGTGGCTATAAATAGCCCACCCCCTACAACCATAAACGGTTGGCTGCTTAGAGTTAGTGCACGGCTTTTGTTGTTTGAGAGAAACCCACCCCGAAGCCTTTGAGAGAGAATTCCTTGCGAGGATAAAGCCCTAAAGTTTTAGCTATGTCGACTGCAGGGATAATCAAAGTCTCCGCTGCGTGCCCAGTCTTTGATGGAACTGAATATCCCTACTGGAAGAATAAGATGCGCATGCATCTTGAAGCCATTGATGTCGACCTATGGTATGTCGTCAAGAATGGCGTTCCCAAGGCTGGTGAAGGTGTCACCGCTGCTGATGTCAAGAAGTTCGTTCAACTGGACCCCACTGCCAAGAATATCATCTGTGGTCATCTGACCAAAGGACAGTATGGCCGTGTGAGTGCTTTGGAAACATCTAAGCTAGTCTGGGACTGGCTCTCCAAGGTCAACGAAGGCGTCTCAACCCAGAGAGATCAGAGAATCAGTGTCCTTCGCAACCTCTTCAACCGCTTCAAGAGAAATGAAAATGAGAATGTTCAACTCACGTTTGATCGACTCACTTACATCACAAATGAGCTTCAAGCCCTCGGCGCCACTGAGATCACCAAGCATGAAGTTGTTAAGACACTCCTGAGATCACTTGACAGCTTGTTTGACACCCTAGCCCTGATGATTCAAGAACGTCCTGACTTCAGAACACTCGATCCGTCTGACATACTTGAGAGGCTCAACACACACGAGTTTCAGCTTTCTGAGAAAAGAGACATCTATGGTCCCAACTATGGGCGAACTCGTGCCTTGAAGGCAAAAGTTGTCTCCTCATCTAAAGAAGAGTCTGACAGCAGTTCTGATGATCCTGAAGACATTGGAAAGGAGCTTTCTATGCTTGTGAAGTAGTTCCAAAAATTCACCAAGAAGAAAGGCTTCAGAAAGTCCTCACGATCAAGCTCAAGGAATGATGAAGCTTCTGCTCATGACTACAAGAAGAGAACATGCCACAAGTGCAAGAAACCTGGCCACTACATCTCTGAGTGTCCGAAGTGGGACAATGAGAACAAGAAGAAAAAGAAGAGCAATGAGTATGATTCTGACGACAAGAAGAAGAAGAAATACTCAAAGTCTTCTTCCAAGTCCTCCTCAAAGTCTTCATCACACAAGAAGAGCTCATCTGGCAAGGCACGTGCGTTTGTTGGCAAGGAAATGGATCCAGAGGAGGAGTCCGCTTCTGAGGAGGCGGAGGTGGTGTCTGAGGAGGAGTCCGATTCTGGCATTGCGAGTCTGGCTACGGTATACGTTGCCAAGTCCATCTTCAACACTGAAGACAATGACTCCGTCACCGACACCGATGCAAATGACAAGGACTACTCCGCTCCTACCTACTGCTTCATGGCACGCGGTGCCAAGGTAAACACACGCACTACTCACTATCAAACTTCCTGTGAAGATGACTTTGATTGTGGTTCCAAACCCAGCTACAAAACACTTGCTAAAATTGCAACTGAACAACGGAAAGCTATGGAACATATTCAAAAACTGTTAGACAAAAGCGATGACCTGTTAGACGCTGAAAGGGCATCAGACACTATGTGATGTCCTCAAAAGGCAGATCCTGAACCGAAACCCTAGGAAAGAGGGTGTTGGGTTCGAAAGGAAAATGAATGCTGATGGCTCTTACTGGAAACCTGAGCAGTACCCCAAAACCACATGGGTTGCTGCAAAGGGTACTTTAGTGGATCCATCCACCCTATCTGGCTTCACTTGTGCTAATCCCATTGTTATTGATGAATCCTTTGATGCAAACTATAAACTATTTAAGAATCAGAAAGGTGAAGTGTTTGCCAGGTATATTGGTACTAACTGCAGGAATGGACTGCCTATGAAGACGGTCTGGGTGCCGAAAAGGTGTTTGGAGAATCTTCCTGTGAATGTCGTCATGACACCACAAGTGAAGAAGACAAACCCCAGACCACAGGCTTCATACGGTCCAAAGGCTTCATATAGACAGAGGACTCACCTGAGTCACACTAACGCAAATGTTTTGCAGGGAATCCATACTCAGGCCTATGAATATGAGCGCGTTTCATCAAACCGCCATGTTCATAAGACCAAGAACTATTCTGGTTATTCTTATGAGTACTATTGTCCCCCTACAAGATTTTTTGCTAGGGCTCCAAAGCCAAAGTTCTCAGATGCTGCACTTAGACTCATTGCTTCAAAGCCACCCTTGAAGATGTGGGTGGCTAAGAAAGCTTAACTCTCTTTTGCAGGGAAAGGTCTCCAGCCGAAAACCAAAATCGTCTGAAGCTATTGTTGGGGACCTTAAAAATCTTGTAGGGTGCAAGATCAAATGCCCAAATGGTCTTATTATGTATTTTGTTCCTGAGTCGCTTGCTACTTGCCCTATCAGTCCTAACCTCGATCTAAGCTTTCATAATCCACTTGCTCGTCAAATGTTTTTGCTTCAAAACTCTCTTCGTGAAGCCTATCCCCCTAACTGCACTGTAGGGTATGACACCAGCTGCTTCACAATGGATTATTGATAGTGGGTGTACTAATCACATGACTGGCAAGCGAAGTCTTCTTATGGACTCAACCTTACGTCCATCTGACAAAAGTCACATCACATTTGCTGACACTAGTAAAAGTATGGTATTGGGTCTAGGTAGAGTTGCAATCTCAAAGGATCAACACATGGATAAAGTCATGCTTGTTGAATCCCTTGGTTTCAACTTAATGTCTGTCTCAATGCTTTGTGATTTAAACATGATTGTGATGTTTGGAAAATATCGTTGCCTTGTTCTAATGGAATCTGACAAGTCTCTAGTGTTTGAAGGGTATCGGAAAGATAATTTGTACGTGGTAGATTTCTCAGCAGGACCACAACTTGTCGTATGTCTTCTAGCAAAAGCTTCAGAATGCTGGCTCTGGCATCGGAGGCTAGGGCATGCTGGCATGAGGAACTTGCACACTCTTGCAAAAAGAAGCATGTCATAGGCATCGAAGGCGTCAAGTTCAAGAAGGATCACTTATGCGGTGCCTGTGAAGCAGGAAAGATGACGAGGGCCAAGCATCCCTCGAAGACAATCATGACAACGACTCAACCCTTCGAACTGCTCCACATGGACCTTTTCGGTCCCACTCATTACTCAACTCTTACTACTACTGCTTGTCTCTATGGCTTTGTCATTGTTGATGATTATTCAAGATATACTTGGGTGCATATAATCCTCTACAAGACTGAAGTGCAGGATGTCTTCAGATGCTTCGCCAATCGAGCCATGAACAACTATGGCGTCAAGATAAAGCACATCAGAAGTGACAATGGCACTGAATTCAAGAACATTGGGCTAGATACATATCTTGATACTTTGGGCATCACACATGAATTCTCAGCTCCGTACACGCCACAGCAGAATGACGTCGTTGAACGCAAGAACAGAACAATTATTGAGATGGCTCGGATGATGCTTGATGAATACAAGACTCCAAGAAAGTTCTGGCCTGAAGCCATTGATAGTGCATGCCATATCATCAACCGTGTTTATCTTCACAAGCTTCTGAACAAGACATCCTATGAGCTCCTTACTGGCAAGAAGCCAAATGTCAGTTACTTCAGAGTATTTGGTGCCAGGTGCTGGATCAAGGATCCACATCACACTTCAAAATTTGCACCAAAAGCACATGAAGGTTTTATGCTTGGATATGGAAAGGATTCGCAATCCTACAGAGTCTTCAACCTCTTTCACTATAAAGTGGTTGAAACTGTGGATGTGCGGTTCGATGAGACTAACGGCTCACAAAGAGAGCACCTACCAAATGTGCTAGATGAAGTTCCATCCAGTGAATCAATCAAACTTATGGGAACTAGAGAAATCATACCATCTGAAGGTCAGCCTGAAGAGGAACTTATCATCTCCGCACCTGATCAACCTGAAGACAATGCTCAGCCTAAAGACAATCCTTCTAACGATGAAAATGTTCAGCAAGAGAAAAATCTTCGTCCTGTACATCCTCATGTTGCAAATGAAGTACAGATTGAGAGAATAATTGATAGCATCAACGCACCAGGTCCACTCACTCGTTCAAGGGCAAACAACTAGCTAATTTCTATGGGCACTTCGCATTCGTATCAATATCTGAACCCAATAAAGTTGATGAAGCCTTCATGGAGCCTGAATGGATTCAAGCTATGCAAGAAGAGCTTCAGCAATTTGAACTGAATAGTGTATGGGAAATGGTTAAGCGTCCTGATCCTCGCAAGCATAATATAATAGGAACCAAATGGATATATCGCAACAAGCAAGATGAGCATGGTCAAGTTGTCAGAAACAAAGCTCGTCTCGTTGCTCAAGGATACACTCAAGTTGAAGGGATTGACTTCGATGAAACATTTGCTCCCGTGGCTAGACTTGAAGCCATACGCATACTGCTGGCCTATGCAAATCATCATAACATTCTTCTGCATCAAATGGATGTGAAGAGCGCTTTTCTCAATGGCAAGATTGACGAAGAAGTGTATGTTGCACAACCGCCTGGCTTTGAAGATCCAAAACATCCTGATATGGTGTACAAGCTCAACAAGGCACTGTATGGCCTCAAACAAGCCCCTAGGGCTTGGTATGACACACTCAAAGACTTCCTGAAGATAAAAGGCTTCAAACCTGGTTCACTCGACCCCACTCTCTTCACGAAGACATATGATGGTGAACTGTTTGTGTGCCAAATATATGTGGATGACATTATCTTCGGCTGCACCAATCAGAAATACACTGATGAGTTTGGATATATGATGCAAGAGCAATATCAGATGTCCATGATGGGAGAGCTGAAGTTCTTCCTTGGTCTTCAAATACATCAGCAACGCAACGTCATCTTTATATCTCAAGAGAAATACCTCAAAGATTGCAAAGGCTACACGATGCCAATGCCAGCCAAACATCATCTGGGTCCCGACGACAATGGTAAAGAGTTCAATCAAAAGGTATATTGCTCCATGATTGGTTCTTTGCTTTATTTATGTGCATCTAGGCCAGATATCATGCTTAGTGTTTGCATGTGTGCCCGGTTCGAAGCGGAACCAAAGGAATCGCATCACTTAGTTGTGAAGCGAATTCTCAGATATTTGGCTCACACCCCAACACTAGGATTATGCTATCCAAAGGGCTCAGAGTTTGATCTAGTTGGATTCTCGGATGCTGATTATGCTGGTGACAAGGTGGATCGCAAGTCTACATCAGGCACATGTCATTTTCTGGGACGATCACTTGTATGTTGGTCTTCAAAGAAGCAGAACTGTGTATCTCTCTCCACTGCTGAATCTAAATACATTGCTGCTGGATCTTGCTGCGCTCAGCTTCTATGGATGAAGCAAACACTCAAAGACTATGGCATTCATCTGAAGCAAGTGCCACTCTACTGCGACAACGAAAGCGCCATCAAGATTGCCAACAACCTAGTTCAGCACTCAAAGACAAAGCACATTGAAATTCGTCATCACTTTCTCAGAGATCATGTTGTGAAGGAAAATATTGATATCATACACGTCAACACTGAAGAGCAATTGGCAGATATCTTCACCAAGCCCTTGGATGAGAAGAGGTTTTGCAAGTTACGGTGTGAGCTAAATATCTTGGAATCCTCAAATGTCATGTGATCAGGCACACATCCTAACACTTATGCATGTTGATGATTTAGATGTGCAACACATGAAGTAAAGTATATCTTCAATAAATGAAGACTTACATTCTGAGTGTGAATACATTAACGTGGAATTTGACTTCGGAGCGCCACGATAATTGTGCACCGTGTCTGGGTCTAATACTTCCTATACGGTGGGTAACGCCACCACCAAATTCTTCGGTTGAAGTGTTTTACCCATGGCGTTACATTTGCTATGTCTTCACATTTGGTTTGTCTTCATTTTCAACTTGTCTTAATGAATATCTTCACTATGTTGATATGATTGTCTTCTGGTATATACTGATTTGGTTTGGTGTCTGTCCTCTACAACATTCACTTATAGCTATGGCTTCTTGATGAATCTTTTGAACTAAGTGAATGTGATCGGACCCTAACCCCTCTATGCTTCTTTCCTAAGTCTATCTATCCAAATCATATGCATTCTATTGACACTGTCAAATGTCTTCTCTGCATCCATGTCACCAGAAGACACAGAGACAAACATTAATCCATTTTCAATGCAAAATCCTTTCACCTGAAACCCGGAGAAGTGGGAACGACCACCCGACAATCCAGGCGTGTGTGGGAACGTGGAACAACCTCCGATGTGTTGCATGATAGCCACGTGTCCCTCAGATGTGAATCGTGAGGGGCACTTATGTAATAACTTTGTGCCGTCCCTATCCCTATAAATACACGCCTCACCACAGTCATTATCCTTTCTTCCAGTCTCGCACAAACCCTAGCGCCACCGCTAGCCCTCGACGACACTGGCGACGAAGCGCTCAGCTGCCGCGACCTCACCGACGCCGTCTTCACGCCGGCCGCGGACATCGTCTTCTCTGTCGTCGCCGTAGGTGTCCTCTGTCGCCAAGTTAGGGCACAGACGATCGAACTGCTTGGCCTCCTCTCCCACTCCGTCTAGCAGTTCTTCGTGTGGTAAATAAAACTTCCTTTTTACGGCCCCCTTTGATCCTATAGATTCATCACTTTCTACCACAAGAAGTTTCTATTCACACAAGTTGGATCTATTTCATACTGCATCTCATAATATGCCTAGTATGTTCACTTATGCTTCACAAAGAAGTTAGATTCCTCACTTGTACTTATTCGTGGATTCGTACAAATCTGGAACCAACTCTCTATCTATGAGTGAATGTCTTTGCACTATGAGGTCAATGTCTTCTAAACTGATTTATCTTCAAAATCTTCTGAGAATGCATATGACCTCTTCCCCTTCCCTCGCACCTTAATGCTGTCACAGGTACATGTCCATGGGAGAATCCCTTGGTTCTCATAGTCTGCATTTGTTTGTAGAATTCTTACAGCATCACATTAACTCTCCCGAAGCTAGTTCCTGTTTGACCAGAAAGCGGAAGCATTTGAAGCCTTTAAACGTGTTGAAGCCCTTCAGTTTAAGCTTCATGGCACCAGAGAATCCTACAAGAAAGGGTGGCAGACAACATCGTGGCAACACCTCAAGAGATTTGCCTCCTGACCTCTATGAGCTGTACAAGACAGATCCAGAGGAGGACTACAATCAGGGAAAAACTCGAATCCAATGGATTCGAAGATATTGGGCAGAACAGTGGTTCAAGTACAGGTTTGTGACCCAGGAGTATGCTGAGAAGAATGCCATCAAATGACCATGGGGAGACATTCTATACAGAAATCTTCAACCCAAGTCCAGGGCTGAAGCCATTGAACAAGGCTTCTATCCTTGCATGGTCCGTGGACCGCAGCCTGCGGATGCAGACACATCTTCATTACTGTGGTGCCGCGATGATAATCTGTTCAAGCGCAACCTTTAGTTTGCCAGGAACTTGGCCAAAGAGAACAAGAAGTCACGAGGCTTAGACTTCAATCCAGGCCCCTCTGCTCCTCGTGCTGATGGTACACGCGAAGCTGAACCCAATCTTGTTGGGCCCTTCTACAACCTAGAAGGTCTCATCACTCATATCATGGTTCAAGGGACAACCGTGGATGAGCCTGCAGATGACACTAAATCTGATGAAGTGCCTGCACCGCCGAAGCCAAAGAAACTGAAGAAGCCTAAAGCTTCAAAGCCTGCTCCTGCACCAAAGGTCTTACAGGCAAAGCCTCTGGCCACTGGACCTCCTGAACACCGTGTGCAGTCTAAAGATTTGTCACGCATCTCCAAGCCCTCGAGAGTGAAGATGCCCTTGCAACCCACCAGCCAAGAACTGACTGCTGCTGCTATTCTGCGCAATGACGCCATTGATCTGTCGAGCGATGAAGATCTTGCAGATGAAGCTCTTGAGCAACTGATTAAGAGCAAAGAAGAAGGAGAAATCTTCAATGATTTGCCTCTCTTTGACGTAGCAATCCTCCACAACTTCATTGATGAGTGGTTTGAAACCCCCAATCTTAGCTTTGATGAACTGCTACTTCCAATTAGCCTCAGCGTCGCTTTCACCGGCGCCATTGCTTCTGAGCTAGCTCTAGCTTAGCGCATCGTTGAACTGAAGCAAAAGATCAACTATGAGAAAGCTCAGTTCAAGAAGCACATGGCCAAGCTCAGCGTGCAAGACGTGAAAAACTTCAAGATTATGCTGCACGAGCTCAAGGAAGCCTTTCTCAAGAAACGTGAAGAAACTAAAGGGTCTTGTGATCGCATGAAGAGTCTGGCTGACAAGTGCGTGCAAGCCTACAATGAAGCTGAGAAGCGCAAGGCTCTTGGGTGTCCTGGCATCGACCCCAGAATGGCGGCCAAGCCAAAGAAGAAGAAGCCAGCTGTGGCCGAACCCGAAGCAACAAGGCAGGAAGTACATCCCATTGTCTTCCCTGCCAGTATAACCGGTTTGAAGCCTAAGGTCCCCACAGTGGCTTCAGAACTAAAGAAGACAAGGGCTGCCGAGGCTGAAGCCAGAAAGAGGAAAAATCCTGAAGCTTCTGATGCCGCTCCCTCCAAGAAGAAGCGCAAAACCAAGAAAGATCGGGCTGCTCCCACAGAGCCCCTTGTTGTCGAGCCCATCTTGGTTGCTCGTCCTGCCTCTTCGCATCAAGAACGACGGATGATAGTTCATGAGCCTGCTTCCACAGAGGCTCCTGAAGCTGAAGACATTCCAGCAGTTGACCCCTCTGCTGCTGAAGACATTGGTCACCATGACAATGTTGAAGATGATGAAGTCCTTCCTCAGATCGAGCACCAATTGGTATCATCGCCTATGCTTACACACAACGAACTCATCAGCATTGGTCGTCCTCTGACACCAACTTCTCAGGATGCATCATGGGCTGATCACCCATAGAGACAAGACACTCCAAGCTCTCCTCAACCGCAAGCTACCACAACAGTGCAAAATGATGATGACTTTGAGGCCCCGCACGCTCCATCTCCACAAGCGTCGCCCGCATTATGTAGGCTTCACAAAGGACCAAGTCCCCAAGTCACTCCCACAATGCACGTGTTTGAATCCGAAGCCAAAATGGCTGAAGATGTTCCGGCTGCATCAGCCAATGAAGAAGAAGATGAAGAAGAAGCCCCAAGAGTTTCAAGAGTTGCTACACCCCCGTCTCACCAAGATGTTGTTCTCGAGGAGAATGTGACCGACCCTCCAGCTTCTGAAGTGGAGGTTAACAACCCTGAAGTAGCCACCAACATCACTGCTGATGCCAATGACGATGTCATGGTTGAAGCCAATACGGCGCCAGAAGCCAATGAGGCACCAGAAGTGAATGATGCAACACCTGAAGTCAATGCTGCAGCACCTAAGGTCCAAGTACCTGAAGCGCATGTGGCCCCTGAAGCCCATGAAGACAATGCCAATGCCCCATTTCCCCCTCCAAGACCTCACACAATGGAGCTGGCATTTGATCGTGGTCAGCCAGTTATGGTTCGATGGCCCATTCTGACTCCTCCGCCTGCTGTTGGTCCACAATTTGAGTACCACGTCGAGCACAGGCCTCAAGTTCGAAAGCCCAAGACAAGACTTCCACGATTCCCAGGCACTGCCACTTCACCTAGGGTCTTCAATGCAAATGGCTTCGTGGCGCATAATACCTTCTTCAACAGCTCCAAGAACCCCTATACAAGACCGCGCATTTCCTCAGATTGGTTCTAGAGCTATCAGCGGCGCAGCTACTATTCCTATGTCCTATACAATCAAGGGCGCATATTTCCACATATGCGCCTCGACTCTGAAGCTATAGCTGGTCTGCCCTGCCTCGAAGAAGCATTGGACTATTTCAGAGATGCTGGTCTGTTGCAGTTCGTCACTGACAAGGAGCAGTGGAACAAAGAATTATTGCTTCAATTCTATGCCACTCTTCATATTCGAGGCTACAAGGGGGATCCGAAGACTTGGGTCCATGAGTGGATGATAGGTAATGTCCATCATGAAGCTAAAGCTCTTGATATCATTGAGCTCACAGGCCTGCCCACTCCTGGTGAATACTATGAACCAGGTTGTCAACAACATCAAAATGCCTTGGAAAGCATCTTTCAGAAGCCAGAACCCAACAGGAGTAAAATGCTGAACATGATGAAACCTCTGCCTCATGACGCTGGATACCCATCTGAGTTCTTTGTTGAAGACCTAGAGTACCTGCCTCGCACCATCTATCACATCATCAGGAAGACTCTATGGCCTGTCAAAGGACACTCATCTGCAGCGAAGCTTGAAGGAGCAATGAAGACTTTGGTTTTCTATATCTTCAATGGCATCAGCTTCAATGCTCAAGACTTCTTCATCACGCAGTTGGCTGCATCTGGTTCTGACATCTTTGGGTTGAAATTCTATGCTCCATGGGTCATGCGTCTGATAAAGTGTCACTCAACTTTCAACTATCAGCCATCTGCGCGCAATCATCTTATATTCTTGCCCGAGGTTGATCTGTCAGTTGAAGCCATTTACCTAGAGCCTGCTAAGGATCCCATTTATCTTCACAATGCTGATCACCAAAGCTTCACCCAGCCCATTGAAGGGATTCCAGCCGTTTCTCGTGTTTATCCTCTGGCTGGAAACACACGTGTACCCCGTGCTCAAACTGATGTCACTGGTAGCACCATTGCGCAAAGGCCTCAAAGACGATCTCGTGTTCTCAATGACCGAGAGCTTCTCATCGCGCTGCATCAGAAATGGGACAAACATCACGACTGGCTTAAGCGTCAGATGCAAAGCCTCTTGGTGGATGTCAACCGCATTCGCAATCTTGCCACCAAGAATGCCTTTGTCACTCATGAAACCTGTCGGAGGTCGTGGAAGAGTTTGACCCTACTTAGTGCTGAAGTTGATTTGCATGACGATGGCTTCACCGAACGCTTCAAGTTCGACTCAACTCCTCCCAGAAATGCTCACTTGCATCGGACTCCCTCACTTGAAGACTCTGAATACTCGTCCTCAGCTGCGACCGTAAATGCTAGAGTCATCGATGACCAAGATGATGCTACTTCACCTCCTCCAACTTTACCGCGTGTCGACACTGCACCAAGTTCCTCTGCACCACCGGATCTCAACGGCAACCTTGCTGCCTCGCCTGCACCTCATGGGAACGAGTAGGCGCTCTATGTCTTCAAACCTTTTTGATCCTCACTGACAAAAGGGGGAGAAGCATATGAGTTGATAGTCTTCATGCGGGTCAATATGGGTGGTTGATTTATTTTTTGCTACTTTTGCCAAGTGCTTACAACTCTCATTTTCGATACATTTGGTTCTTTGACTTGTAACACTTAAACTCAATGGTCGTGTGCTACTTATTTGCTATTCTGTGATGCGATGATAAATTCCGCATGTGCGACGATAAATTCCGCACTTAGATCATTTTGCAAACGTCCATTTTTCATTATGCATGTCATTATCTTCGTTACATCATATCTTGCATAATGACTTGTCATCATAAGTTGAAGAGGATCTCCACAAGTACAACCTACCATGTGCTTTTGCATACCAAAAGCAAATTACTTATATGCACATCTTCAGGGGGAGCCTTTTCCACTTATGAAGACAATCCCCTATCCTTTACAATTTCACATATTTTATTCCCCGTTGAAAACTTCAACTAGTTTTTCATCAATCACCAAAAAGGGGGAGATTGTAAGTGCATCTAGTGCCACCCCTAGTTGGTTTTGGAGTATTGACGACAAACCTAGTTGAGGGGCTAATGTGTTTGTGACAATTGCAGGATAACACAGGTAGAAGTCCCTCATTGATTCGGTTTTCCTACCAAAGATGACCCCTAAAAATGTATGAAGACATTGAAGTCAAAGGTGGTATGTGAAGACATTCACATTGAAGACTATGACAAGAGAAGACATCGCGTGAAGACTATGGAGCGCGAAGACTTAGCAGTTACGTCGTTCTGTGTTTTTCTTTGTTGAGTCATAGGAACCACCGCACTGTTAAGTGGGGTCCAAGTGAACCAGTCAGAATGACTGAAGTGATGCTTAACCACAATCCTATGTCTTTGAGTGAAGATTATGAGAGCAAAACTTGTCCAGAGTTGGATAAGTCAGCTTTGCTTGTAGCAAGTAAAGTTGACGTGTGTGTTTGAAATCTGACCGTTGGAACACGTGTCAGTTTCTTAGTGACCGAGGGTCATTTCGGACAAATCAGGTCGGGTTGCCTAGTGGCTATAAATAGCCCACCCCCTACAACCATAAACGGTTGGCTGCTCAGAGTTAGTGCACGGCTTTTGTTGTTTGAGAGCAACCCACCTCGAAGCCTTTGAGAGAGAATTCCTTCCGAGGATAAAGCCTTAACCACCCAGAGCCAAAGAGAGTTAGGCATCACTGAAGTCTTCCTGTCTGTGTGATCTGAAGACTTATTACACTTGAGGACTGTGAATCCTCCAGCCGGTTAGGCATCGCGTTCTGAGCATCCAAGAGTCATTGTGGATCGCCGGTGAACGAAGTCTGTGAAGGTTTGGAAGTCTAGCTTGAAGACTTACCAGAGTGATTGGGCAAGGAATGGGTGTCCTTAGCTCAAGGGGAATAAGGTGAAGATGCAGTCTTTTGAGTTAAATCTCAGCCTCCCTAACCAGACGTACAATTGTCACAACAACTGGAACTGGTCCAACAAATCATTGTCTTCAACGAGTCACTGGTTTCATCCGTCCCATTCCTTTACTTACTGTTGGCCCTGGTGAAGTCATTGCATGATTGCATTATCTTTTGTCTTCATTGAGTGACTGCTTTTTCTGATTGGCTTCACTATATCTTCCTACCTGATCTTTACTGCCTAGTTGCTATTAGTCATTGTTCTTTCACTTCATTGAATACTTGAGTATGGTCTGCCTAGTGTAGTCTATGTTCCGCTACATGGTAATAGGTTTATTTCTATCGTTTGTCTTCGAAACTTCCATGTTTTGAAGACTTTCATAAAAATCGCCTATTCCCCCCCCCCCCCCCGCCCTCTAGTCGATCACTAGCACTTTCTATTCTTGTTCCCATAAGTTGTTTGCTCACAAAATCCCTATGCATAGGAAGTGGGTTAGGCTTAAATGTGCTAGTCATATTCTTCATGATGCTCTCTTTATGTTACAATTCTTATCTACTATATGAGCATCATTGAAATCATCATGCCTAGCTAGGGGCGTTAAACGATAGCGCTTGTTGGGAGGCAACCTAATTTTATTTTTGTTCCTTGCTTTTTGTTCCTGTTTAACAATAAATAATTTATCTAGCCTCTGTTATGGTTGAGTTTTTATGTTTTAATTAGTGTTTGTGCCAAGTAGAACAGTTGGGAAGACTTGGGGAAAGTCTTGTTGATCTTGCTGTAAAAAACAGAAACTTTAGCGCTCACGAGAATTGCTGCCATTTTTTATTTGAGAGTTATATTTAGTTAATTCTTTTTGCAGATGATTAATAGATAAATTACTCAGGTCCAGAAATTTATTTTAGAATTTTTGGGGTTCCAGAAGTATACGTTTGATCCATATTACTACAGACTGTTCTGTTTATGACAGATTCTGTTTTCTATGTGTTGTTTACTTATTTTGATGAAAATATGGCTAGTAAAATAGTTTATAAACCATAGAGAAGTTGGAATACAGTACGTTTAACACAAATATAAATAAATAATGAGTTCATTACAGTACCTTGATGTGGTGTTTTGTTTTCTTTCGCTAACGGAGCTTAAGAGTTTTCTGTTAAGTTTTGTGTTGTGAAGTTTTCAAGTTTTGGGTTAAGATTCGATGGACTATGGAATAAGGA
Source organism: Triticum urartu (assembly GCF_003073215.2). Classification (NCBI taxonomy): domain Eukaryota; kingdom Viridiplantae; phylum Streptophyta; class Magnoliopsida; order Poales; family Poaceae; genus Triticum; species Triticum urartu. The sequence goes on from NC_053026.1 coordinate 336,323,137, forward strand.
GTGGCAAGAGCCTAAGCTTGGGGTTGCCCAAGGAACCCCAAGGTAATATTCAAGGACAACCAAGAGCCTAAGCTTGGGGATGCCCCGGAAGGCATCCCCTCTTTCGTCTACTTCCATCGATAACTTTACTTGGAGCTATATTTTTATTCACCACATGATATGTGTTTTCCTTGGAGCGTCATTTTATTCTACTTAGTTTTGCTTTCTGTTTTAATAAAATACCAAGATTTGAAATATTAAATGTTAGAGAGTCTTCACATAGTTGCATAATTATTCGACTACTCATTGATCTTCACTTATATCTTTCGGAGTAGTTTGTCATTTGCTCTAGTGCTTCACTTATATCTTTTTCGAGCACGGTGGTGGATTTATTTTATAGAAATAGATGAACTCTCATGCTTCACTTATATTATTTTGAGAGTCCTAAACAGCATGGTAATTTGCTTTGGTTATGAATTTAGACCTAATATGATGGGCATCCAAGAGGGATATAATAAAATCTTTCATATAAAGTGCATTGAATACTATGAGAAGTTTGATACTTGATAATTGTTTTGAGATATGGAGATGGTGATATTAGAGTCATGCTAGTGAGTAGTTGTGAATTTGAGAAATACTTGTGTTAAAGTGTGTGATTCCCGTAGCATGCACGTATGGTGAACCGTTATGTGATGAAGTCGGAGCATGATTTATTTATTGATTGTCTTCCTTATGAGTGGCGATCGGGGACGAGCGATGGTATTTTCCTACCAATCTATCCCCCTAGGAGCATGTGCATAGTACTTTGTTTCGATAACTAATAGATTTTTGCAATAAGTATGTGAGTTCTTTATGACTAATGTTGAGTCCATGGATTATACGCATTCTCACCCTTCCACCATTGCTAGCCTCTCTAGTACCCCGCAACTTTCGTCAGTACCTTAAACCCACCATATACCTTCCTCAAAACAGCCACCATACCTACCTATTATGGCATTTCCATAGCCATTCCGAGATATATTGCCATGCAACTTTCCACCGTTCCGTTTATTATGACACGCTCCATCATTGTCATATTGCTTTGCATGATCATGTAGTTGACATCATATTTGTGGCAAAGCCACCATTCATAATTCTTTCATACATGTCACTCAAGCATCATTGCACATCCTGGTATACGCCGGAGGCATTCATATAGAGTCATATCTTGTTCTAAGTATCGAGTTGTAATTCTTGAGTTGTAAGTAAATAAAAGTGTGATGATCATCATTATTAGAGCATTGTCCCAGTGAGGAAAGGATGATGGAGACTATGATTCCCCCATAAGTCGGGATGAGACTCCAGACGAAAAAAAGAGAGTAAAAAAGAGGCCATAAAAAAGAGAGAAAAGGACCAAATAAAAAAATGAGAGAAAAAATAGAGAAGGGGCAATGCTACTATCCTTTTACCACACTTGTGCTTCAAAGTAGCACCATGATCTTCATGATAGAGAGTCTCCTATGTTGTCACCTTCATATACTAGTGGGAATCTTTCATTATAGAACTTGGCTTGTATATTCCAATGATGGGCTTCCTCAAAATACCCTAGGTCTTCGTGAGCAAGCGAGTTGGATGCACACGCACTAGTTTCTTTTGTTGAGCTTTCCTACATTTATAGCTCTAGTGCATCCATTGCATGGTAATCCCTACTCACTCACATTGATATCTATTGATGAGCATCTCCATAGCCCGTTGATACACCTAGTTGATGTGAGACTATCTTCTCCCTTTTTGTCTTCTCCACAACCACCCTTCTATTCCACCTATAGTGCTATATCCATGGCTCACGCTCATATATTGCATGAAGATTGAAAAAGTTTGAGAACATCAAAAGTATGAAACAATTGCTTGGCTTGTCATTGGGGTTGTGCATGATTTAAATATGTTGTGTGGTGAAGATGGAGCATAGCCAGACTATATGATTTTGTAGGGATAGCTTTCTTTGGCCATGTTATTTTGAGAAGACATGATTACTTTGTTAGTATGCTTGAAGTATTATTATTTTTATGTCAATATTAAACTTTTGTCTGGAGTCTTATGGATCTGAACATTCTTGCCACAATAAAGAGAACTACTTGGATAAATATGTTAGGTAGCATTCCACATCAAAAATTATTTTTTTATCATTTACCTACTCGAGGACGAGCGGGAATTAAGCTTGGGGATGCTGATACGTCTCCAACGTATCTATAATTTTTGATTGTTCCATGCTATTATATTATCAACCTTGGATGTTTTATGTGAATTTATATGATATTTTATATGATTTTTGGGACTAACCTATTAACCTAGAGCCCAGTGTCAGTTTCTGTTTTTTTCCTTGTTTTAGATTATCGCAGAAAAGGAAAATCAAACGGAGTCCAATTGACCTGAAACTTCACGGAACTTATTTTTGGAACGGAAGCAATCCAGAAGACTTGGAGTGCATGTCAGGGGATCAACGAGGAAGCCACGAGGCAGGGGGCGCGCCCACCCCCTGGGCGCGCCCTCCACCCTCATGGGCCCCTCGTGGCTCCCCTGATGTATTTCTTCCGCCTATATATATATCCATATACCCTAAAACGATCGAGGAGCACAATAGATCGGGAGTTCCGCCGCCAGAAGCCTCCTTAGCCACCGAAAGCCAATCTAGACCCGTTCCGGCACCCTGCCGGAGGGGGAATCCCTCTCCGATGGCCATCTTCATCATCCCGGTGCTCTCCATGACGAGGAGGGAGTAGTTCTCCCTCAGGGCTGAGGGTATGTACCAGTAGCTATGTGTTTGATCTCTCTCTCTCTCTCGTGTTCTTGAGGTGGTACGAACTTGATGTATCGCGAGCTTTGCTATTATAGTTGGATCTTATGATGTTTCTCCCCCTCTACTCTCTTGTAATGGATTGAGTTTTCCCTTTGAAGTTATCTTATCGGATTGTGTCTTTAAGGATTACTTGATGTATGTCTTGCCATGTATATCTGTGGTGACAATGGGATATCACGTGATTCACTTGATGTATGTTTTGGTGACCAACTTGCGGGTTCTGCCCATGAACGTATGCATAGGGGTTGGCACACGTTTTCGTCGTGATTCTCTGATAGAAACTTTAGGGCACTCTTTGAGGTTATATGTGTTGTTGAATAGATGAATCTGAGATTGTGTGATGCATATCGTATAATCATACCCAGAGATACTTGAGTTGACATTGGAGTATCTAGGTGACATTAGGGTTTTGGTTGATTTGTGTCTTAAGGTGTTATTCTAGTATGAACTCTAGGGCTGTTTGTGACACTTATAGGAATAGCCCAACGGATTGATTGGAAAGAATAACTTTGAGGTGTTTTCGTACCCTACCATAATCTCTTTGTTTGTTCTCCGCTATTAGTGACTTTGGAGTGACTCTTCGTTGCATGTTGAGGGATACTTATGTGATCCAATTATGTTATTATTGTTGAGAGGACTTGCACTAGTGAAAGTATGAACCCTAGGCCTTGTTTCCTAGCATTGCAATACCGTTTATTCTCACTTTTATCATTAGTTACCTTGATGTTTTTATATTTTCAGATTACAAAAACCTATATCTACCATCCATATACCACATGTATTACCATCTCTTCGCCGAACTAGTGCACCTATACAATTTACCATTGTATTGGGTGTGTTTGGGACACAAGAGACTCTTTGTTATTTGGTTGCAGGGTTGCTTGAGAGAGACCATCTTCATCCTATGCCTCCTACGGATTGATAAACCTTAGGTCATCCACTTGAGGGAAATTTGCTACTGTCCTACAGACCTCTGCACTTGGAGGCCCAACAACGTCTACAAGAAGAAGGTTGTGTAGTAGACAGCAGCATGGTGTCACGTCATGGCACATATATGTCATGGTAAAAACATTGTCCAATTTGAGCCAAGCTTTATTACAAACCTCTTGCAAAAACTGGAGCTTCTCTCAAAGAAGCCTCGTGGTTCCGATAGGGAAACGTGTTCCCCTTGTGGGTGAAACATAATCACTGCCTCTTTTCGCCTCATATTTTCTTCACAGGCAACATGGAACAACATGATATCCGTGCTGAAATTTAAACTTATTCAGGGTTTGTTTGGACTTTTTATACACTAATTGAGTTTCCTAGGCATTTAATATCCATAATTCAAATCGAAACTACAAATACATGCTCCAGTGCACCAAAATGGCTAGAAAAAACGTACATGTTTCCTCGGGGTGCATGTTTAGGTCCCATGGAACGAATGGGAACGAATTCAACCGTCTCGCCGTCCTGGCTTGGCCACAAACATTGTGAATCTCGGTTTTTAAATATCTGTAAATCCAAAACTCACCAGGAAATCATGAAACTTGGAATGGTGTCACTACATGGTACATATAATTATCCAATTTGGGCGAAGCTATATTACAAGCATTTTACAAACCGGATCATATCGCAACCCTCGTGGTTCCGGTAGGGAAACATGCCCCTCTTGTGGGCGAAGCGATAATCACTGCCTCTTCTCGCCTTGAACTTTGTTTTCTACAGGAAACATAGAATAAGAGGAGTGTCGGGCTGAAATTTGAAACTGTTCAGGGTTCGTTTGGCCATTGTATATATGTATATATTACTAATTACTAAGTTTTCTATGCATTTAATGTAGTCCATAATTCAAATTTGAACTACAACCACATGCTCCATTGAAGCAAAATGCGTGGGAAATCATACATGTGTCATTGAGTGCATGTTTAGAACTCTTTTAAGGAATGGGAATGAATTACAAACTTGTCGTCGTCCTAAAACATTGAGAACCTCGGTTTTTAAATCCCAGTAAATCAAAAAGTCACCCAAAAAACATGAAACTTGGCATGGTTTCATGACATGGCACATATATGTCGTGGTAAAAAAATCGTCCAGTTTGAGAAGAGGCGCGCATATTAGTAGACAACGAAGTCCTTTTTGAAAAAAAAACTAACACATTAATATCGCAAATGGTTGTATTATATTAACCGTGTCAAAACTTAACCAGACTCGGTGGCATGCACGCAGCTGTTTCATTAGATGGGACGAGCGCGAGAAGTCCGCCGTGCAGGCTCGACGGGACGCGTGCATCCTGTCCATCGCAGGCTCAACGAGACACGTGTGAGCAGCGAGGCCGCCCATGCTCACCGGGAAATGAGCTCTTTAGCCTCCATGCACTAGCCACCGCCCGCCTCACTCACAACTTTTCCATTAATGGGTTAATTAAAGCACCTGGACGAAGGGTGTTCGCTTGTGATCCCATGGTAGCATTTGCTTTGTTCATGTTTTCAACTCGTATTCCGCCCTAATTTAAATTGCCACATAGGGCAACGGATAATACGACCACAAATAAAATAGCAACGGATAATACGACGACAAATTTACAATGGCGCAGATAATAATTGTCTTACATATTCCGGATAATTTAAAATGCCACATGCAGCAAAGCCTGGAAGACACGGGGGCAAGAGAAGAAGGAAATTGCACAAAATGATCAGGGTCGCTACTGTCTCTACAAGTCGATGGATCGCCGGGCAGCGAAAT